>NC_046156.1:55196376-55251610 GCF_011064425.1 Rattus rattus
ATACATGGACTGACCCTGGACTCTGACCTCATAGGTAGCAATGAATATCCTAGTAAGAGCACCAGTGGAAGGGGAAGCCCTGGGTCCTGCTAAGACTGAACCCCCAGTGAACTAGACAGTTGGGGGGAGGGCGGCAATAGGGGGAGGGTGGGGAGGGGAACACCCATAAGGAAGGGGAGGGGGGAGGGGGATGTTTGCCCGGAAACCGGGAAAGGGAATAACACTTGAAATGTATATAAGAAATATTCAAGTTAATAAAAAAAATAAAATTAAAAAAAAAGAAATATTCAAGTTAATAAAAAAAATAAAATGCAATCTCACAAATAAAAATTAGAAAAAGTAGTATCTGCATCTTCTCAATAACACATGCAAATATCTATGAGAGGACTATATAATTACTTATTTATTTACCGGAATGAGTTCATATCTGTGAGCCTAGGCCGTGAAAGAAAACATAATAAGGAAATTCTACATTGAACCAGGCAGAAATCAAAATAAGTGCAACTCACAGACTGGAGCTGTTCTTTTTAAGGTGAGCATACTCTCTACAAATATACACATATTGTCTTTCTAATCTTACCATCATAGGATCATGGCCTCTTCATGGATCACAAACGTGGCTGCAGCTGTTCCTAGTCTTTTACGATTTGCATAGACCCAGAGCACAGCCCACTGATGTGAGGACTTCTCTATCTCCAGGTCATACCCTGTGCTAGAGTCAGCCTCACTCATGTCACACCCAGACATGAGTGCTCCTAGTCAGGTCTTGGGGTTGCTGCTGCTCTGGCTTACAGGTGAAGAAGACTGAATAAAAGGAATGTCATACATATGGCTGTTGTTAGTGCTCCATGGTCTCCATAAACGTCTTATATATGACAGAATAATTTGTGTGTGAATTTGTTTCCATTTCCAATATCAGGTGCAAGATGTGATATCAAGATGACACAGTCTCCTGCCTCTCTATCTGCATCTCTGGGAGAAACTGTCACAATTACATGACAGGGAAGTCAGGATATCAGCACGTATTTATCAGGGTATCAGCAGAAACCAGGAAAATCTCCTAAGCTCATGATCTATGGTGCAGATGTTTTGGATGATGATGTCCCATCAAGGTTCAGTGGCAGTGGATCTGACACAGTTTTCCCTCAAAATCAGCAGCCTACATCCTGAAGATGCTGCAATGTATTACTGCCAACAGGGATACAGTGATCCTCCCACAGTGATTCAAGCCATGGCATAAACCACCCAGGGAAGAAGAGAGAGCATGAGCTTCCACAGTTCTCCTTCTGTGGTCTCCAGCTGCTGCAACTGTTCCCTGTTGCTGAGACATAAAGGTCAATGTGATGTTTTTGTACAGAGTTCAGGTGAGCTTTTATATGTCCAAGTTTTATGTCACACCCTAAGCAGGAATCAGCCTCACACAAGTTACACACAGACATGAGTGCTCCCACTCAGATAATGGAGTTGCTGCTGCTCTGGGAGTCAGCCACACTGAGAACAGATGATTCTTTGAATCTAAAGTCCATTTTTTACTGAAAGTAAGGCTTCCTGATCACATGATTCTCAGCTGTGCTGTCAACTCTCACATGCATGGAAGGGATGAGGTTTTCCTCCATTACCTATTTGTTCATTTCTGTCCTTATTAGGAAGGCAAATAACTCATCTGCATTTCCAATGCTGTGACAGCAATGTATGTATGTATAGACAAGGTAATTCATAAAAGACAGTATTTAATCTTTGAATGTTTGTTTTAAGAGAATTAACCCATTTTCTACATGGTAGTAAATGGGGCAGCAGGCAGGGAGACATGGTTTTGGAGCACAAGGATGTGGCTTTACACCTAAATCTTCACTATATCAGCATAATGTCAGAGGCATTACTAAGAACAGAAGTTTATATACCTGATTTTATTGGTATCAGCATCAGTTGGAATGTATATAGAAAAAGAAAAGAAAAGCCACCTAAATGAAGTAAGTGTTTTAAAATAAGGAATTAGAACATGAGTAACATAAACAGCCACCAAACTAAATAAGATGGATGAAGCAAAGAAGTGCAGGCTGCCAGGAACTGGATGTAGATCTCTCCTGAGAGACACAGCCAGAATATGGCAAATACATAGGGGAATGCCAGTAGAATAGCACTGAATTGAGAACGGGACCCCCATTGAAGGACTCAGAGAAAGGACTGAAAGAGCTTGAAGGGACTTGAGACTCCATATAAACAAAAATGCCAACCAACCAGAGCTTCCAGGGACTAAACCACTACCCAAAGACCATACATGGACTGTTCCTGGGTTCCAAATGCATAGGTAGCAATGAATAGCCTAGTAAGGGCACCAGTGGAAGGGGAAGACCTTGGTCTTGCAGGCTTACCCCCAGTGAACTGACCTTGGTTGGAGGCAGTAGTGGGGGAGGATGTCGAGGGGAAACACCATATAAAGAGGAAGGGGAAGGGTTGGGGATGTTGGCCTGGAAACCAGGAAAGGGAATAAAAAATCGAAATGTAAATAAGAAATACCCAAGTTAACAAAAATGGGGGAAAAAAGCATATAAAGGTCCCATGGTTAATGTATTCAGGGTCTTAATGAGACTCATAAAGATACAAAGAACATATTCCTCAGCTGTATTCATATTGAGCCTTCTTCCCTCCTAGCACAATGTCAAATACCAAATTTTAGATGGTACCAAGGACTCTCTCTCTCACTCCTCTCTCTCTCTGCCCCCCATCTGTGTGTGTGTGTGTGTGTGTGTGTGTGTGTGTGTGTGTGTGTGTGTGTGTGTGTTTTTTTCCCCTTGGGGAACTATGAGAAGTATTCCCTGTTTTAATGCTCATTTTAAAAAAAAATTAGGATTTGAAAGTTACTCTGATCCTCATGCAAAAGCATAACATTGACCTTTTGAATTTAGCCTAAGCAAAACAGTCTCAGCAGCTGAGACACCAGAAGAAGCTTTCAGTAGAGTGGGCTCACTTCTGCTTCCTGGGTGGTTTGTCATGGCCTGAATCACTGTGGGAGGAGCACTATAATCCTGTAGACAGTAATAGATTCCAGTATCACTTCAACCGTAGTCTGCTGATCTTAAGAGAATACTGTGTGCCAGATCTACTGTCCGCTGAACCTGATGGGATCCCATATGCCAAGCTAGTTTGCACTATGGATCCAGGAGTTGAGGAGATTTCCCGGTTCTGCTGATACCATGATAGTAATTACCAATGTCCTGGTTTGCAGCATGTGATGGTGACAATTTCTTCCAGGAGATGCAGACAGGGAGGCAGGAGACTGTGTCATCTGGATGTCACATTTACCACCTGAGATTGAAAATTGAAAAAGAATTCCCATACAATTTATCTTGGTATAAGAGATCATTTATGGAGATCATGCATGGAGCACTTACCGCACTGATCTGTATAAATTTTCAGTTTATTCAGTCTTCCTTACCTGTAAGCCAGAGAAGCAGCAACGCAAGGAGTTGAGTGGGCACATTCATGTTTCTGTGTAACATGTGTGAAGCTGACTCCAGCACAGGGTGAGACCTGAATATAAAGAAGTCAACTGAGCAGTGGGCTGGGCTCTGAGCACATGCAAATCAGGAAACTGTAGGAATGGCCATGGCACTGGTCAGGTCAGTGCCTCAAGAGGTCTGTTGTCCTCTTATGTTTTAAATCAGAGAGCCAGTACAGGTTTATTTGGGTTTATTTGTAGAGAATGTGCACCTCAGCAGCAGCCGCAGCAGCAACAGCAGCCGCAGAAGCAACAGCAGCAGCAGCAGCAACAGCAATAACAACGAATCACCAGGCTATTAGATGCATATTGTTTTGATTTTTGTCATATTCATTATAAGATTTTCTGTTGTATTTTTCTTATAGCTGAGCCTTGAATCTACCGTAAATTTTAAACAGTATATAAATGGTTATAGGGCAAATTTATATTTACCTATGAAGGTTATTGAGGTGGTTTAGCTTCATCATTTTTTTCTACTTACATGTGAGATTGAATTTTAATATTAATTTTTTCTTTTATTTTTCCCTCTTAAATCTCCCAAATATACATTCTTCCTCTACTTGTAATCCATCACCTCTTTTTCCATTAATTATTACTGCATAATTAAATGTACTTACACACACTCTCACACACACAAACACACACACTCACACACAAACACACATACACACATATTCTTATCTATAAACTATTGAGTTAGTATAATGTTACAGACACACACACACACCCATACACAACACACACACACAGAGACACACACATGCGCGCGCACACACACACACACACACACACATATATATATATATATATATATATATATATATGTATGTATATGCATATACAGGGTTGATCATTATTGGACATTCAATCAATTGGTTGTGCTCTGCCCTGGAGAGGAAGACCTCTCCTGCTCTTAGCTTTAGCCAGTTGTGTATATTTCATTGTGTAGAACTGAGACCATATGGGGTTTATCCCATCCAGTTTGGCAGGTTCAGAGGTGTCCTCTATTTTTCAGCTCACCTTTGGGCAGTTATTTAGGAGAGATTTTGCATGTATATCTTCTGATATTCATGGAATTACAGTCTCAGAGAAAACTCCCCAATCTTTTGATTCTTACAGTATTTCAACTCTATGCTTCCAAATCGTTTCCAAGCCTTGTGTATGGAAAAGGTTGCAGATGTATCCACATGATCGATCTACACAACTCCCCATGGAACTCACCAAGAATAATTTTGATAACAATGATTCCCAGAATAATAATAGAATGATACTGGAACACATGGTCTGTGGAGAAGGGCAGGAGCTTTCATAACATTTTTCAGGTAAACAAACTTATTTTACACTATTTTTGACAGAGAATCTACCCAAGTACTATTGACATCAAGAGCAGAGAAATTCATGGGTATCTCTCCTTCCATCTATGCGTATGAGCTCTTTACCTAGATTAGGCTGGGATTATATCTAAACCCAATATTTCTGTGAGGTTTCACATTATTGTACCTGAGTTATTGCATATTAATACAATTTATTGACTTTTAAGAATATTAGTTTTCTATCAGTAATATCATCCCTGTCTTTGAATATACAATTGTTCTACTTGCATATGCTATGGGCATCATGCCTTCTCCAGAAACTAAGAAGAGATGAATCTTAATTTAATTTCTGAACAAAGGAACTGAATCTCTTTGGTGAGAGAAGGATGTACAGAAGTGAAGATAGACGGTAAACACAGGGAGCTACATTCAAACTCTTTCCATTCACTGGATCATGGAGACTCACACTCAATCCACCATAGCTTTACTCCCAATTAGGATCTACTTGGTACCCATTATGTGCAATCATTCTGTAGGATGTAAAAATTTCCAGGCTGATGATACCCATGAGGGGCCTGAAAATGATATTGGTGACAAAGTTAGTGTCAAGAAGATGTGTTGGAATATATTTTATAAATAATTAACCTGAAAATTGATGAAAAGTGTGACTAACGTATGTTTTATAGTGCTTGCTAAAAAGGGTACATACAAGAGTCTTCCATAGAGACAAATTATGACCCATACCCTGTTTCTACCCAATATCATGCATCTATTCACACATGTATGTTTTCATTAAGCAATTATATCACACTCTCAAATATAGGTAATCCATCAAAAGGGTAACTTATTTCAATGTTTGTAGTAAATAATTTGAAAAAGTAGTGGGAAAAGTATCATTTCACTAGATTAATACCATTAGCAATAATCAAGACAGAAAAACCCACCAAAAATGAAAAAAAAAAGGATTTCTCAATAGCCTTGCCTCTTTTCACATCCTTTAATGATCTGTTGAGGTCAGAGTGGAAGTCAAACTCCAAGTCTGTGGTTCAGGGTAACCTTTTTCTTACATATTTGCTGATGTGGTTTCATCCCATGGCCTTTATATTTTTAACGTTGAAAATTAGTAGATGTCAACAAGCAACTTCTCTCCAGCTTATAATGATAAACAATCTTGCTGCTTCAGCAACACTGTAGTGGATTATGGTAGATGAATGGAAAATGAAAGAGGTGTTACACTTACCCTTCTGACAAGGAAGGTAATTATTCAGGGCCATTGGACTAGGACAGGTGTTTTTACAGCTACAACACAAAGAATTGCTAGGATCTCTAGTCTCCCATTACTAAATGTAGGGATGAAATGTGCCCAGACCATTCTCACAGAAGTAGGTAAAGACAAGGAGAAAATGCTGGATGACAAGTGAACAGGAAAGTAACTAGAAACTTCTCTTGTTCTTAGTTTTATAGTGATTGATACTAGATACCAGCCCAGACTCTGGTGATCTTTCTTGGATAGACCTGTATTATATCCTCCCCGTGCTGGAGAGATTGCAAAAATGAAGACAAAGTTGAGTCTTTCTTCTTGCTGGGCCCAAGAAAAAGCAGAACCATCGTTAATAGTAATTTTAATGTGCTCAGGGAAAATAATGAACTGAATCTGAGCCTGTTTCTTCCTGTGAATATACAGCAAAACTATTAGGAAGAATAATGTGTAGGCAAAACTATGAGGAAGAATAAATACATGCAGAACACACACACACACACACATCTATATAAATTCAGTCTAATTCTTGCTACTAAGGAAGAAGAAAATAATGTACTGGGATTTATCTTAATTGATGGAGTTTTTGCCTAGTATTAAAAAATAGTAGGGCAATGCATGAACAAGGCCTCGTGATGACTCCTATAGTCCCAGCTTTTGAAAGTAGGAAGCAGTAATTCTAGAACTTCAATGTCGTCCTCTACTACAAATTTAAGGTCATACAGTTCTACATGAGCCCTGGATTTGATAAAAAAAAGAATAATTTTTGAAGTCAGTTGAGAAACAAAAATGATAATATATTAAACGTAGATTCAAAAGTTAATCTATTACAGGATTTATTGCTTATTCCTTATGGAAACTTTCAATCTGCATTTGAGTTAGTTCAAATTAAACCATGTAGACTCAAAAAAGTATTAGCCAAGTATAAAACTAATATACCTAACTCTTACAACACTTCATTGTTATATAATAAATTTAAGGTTATTTCAAATACCTAAGTTATTATGGAACTTTGTGAGTTTTCATCAGTGTTCATATGCCTCCCTAAGTGTTGTTGCTACTACTGCTGCAATACCTATGGGTCAAGCAAAAAGTAATGTTACCGAGACCAGTGAAGGAATAGTTGATCATGTGAAATCTAAAGGAATGATTATATTGAACATGTAATATCTTGAGATAATCTTTTTAAAATTTATAAAATTATTATAATAATTTAATAATAGAATAATAAAAATATTTTTGTATCATTATATACATGAATGCCCTTTAGGACACCTCTATGTGATTATATATGTTTGAGTATATTTCAAATTTTAAAGTGTAAAGACTAGATTATACAATATTCTTAATCTATGCTTCAGGTAATATAATAAAGACCCTTCATCGTAATTTCAAATTTTTGCAATGTTATTATATTAGTGGATTTTGCTAAGCACATCATCTTCCATAGTGCTACATAATCTACAAAAATTAAGTAAAATAATATTATACCAATACTCTGTATCCTAAAAAGAGGTGATAGTCAAATTTGATTCTATGGATTAGTTCTTCACCATGAAGACAGAGACCAGCATTGATGAAGGCTTTCTCTCGGATAGAGTTATAGTACCTCACTAAATTTCAAATAGTTATGAAAGTGTGAATTGGTAAAGCCTTACATATATTTTCAAAAGTCTCAGGAAGCCTTCACAACAAACAGGGCCCAATTCAAGAAATCTGAATCACAGCTCTCAAACATTCCTCTGCACAGAATGTCACAATGATGGAGCCTCTGTTTCTTCTATCCCATCTCAATCAGTATGTTTCTTTTTCTTCTTTACAAGGAATTTTTGCTTAAGTGTCATGACTAAAATTCAGCCCTGCTTCTGTTGCAGAAATACTGGGAGAATCTATTACATATCAGTCATATTCTTGAACAAAATGTACTGCATATCCTAAGGGAGAAACACCATGGTTCTGAGAAACTGAAACAGAACTTTGTTCTGGTTTGTAAAATTGTCTGAATGGCATACTGCCCTATGTTGTAATTAGTCAGTAGTGGTATCTTCAGCATTCATACTGCTTATTCATGAGAGAGTAAGAGATCTCAGACTCACTGCCATTGAAGCAAGCTGAGACCCCAAAAGCAAGATTGGATATGCTGTATATCAGAAGCTTAAGAGTGACACTGAGCTTTATGTGGTCAGTAAATTGTATCTAGGATATTCTGAGCTTTATGGCTAATATCCACTTAATAAGTGGATATCATGAGTGTTCTTTTATAATTAGGTTACCTCACTCTGGATGATATTAGCCTAAGAATTTCATGAAGTCATTGTTTATGATAGATGAGTAGTACTCTATTGTATAAGTGTACCACATTTCCTGTTCCATTACTCTGTTGAAGGACATCTGGGTTCTTTCCAGCTTCTGGCTATTATAAATAAGGCTGCTATGAACATAGTGAAGTATGTGTCCTTTTTATATCTGGGAACATCTTTTGGGTATATGCCCAGGAGTGGTATAGCTGGGTCCTCAGGTAGTACTATGTTCAATATTTTGTGAGGAACCTCCAGACAGAATTTCAGAGTGGTTGTACCACCTTGCAATCCCACCAACAGTGGAGGAGTGTCCTTATTTCTTGCTTTCTTGTCCTTGCTAGTATCTGCTGCCACCTGAGTTTTTGATCTTAGCCATTGTGACTGGTGTGAGTTAGTATCTCAGGGCTGTTTTGATTTGTATTTTCCTAATGAATAATGATGTTGAACATTATTTTAGGTGTTTTTCTACCATTTGATATTCCTCAGTTGAGAATTATTTGCTTAGCTCTGTACCCCATTTTTAACAGGGTTATTTGATTTCCAGGATTAAAACTTCTTGAGTTCTTTGTATATATTGAATATTAGTCCTCTATCAGATGTAGAATTGGTAAAGATCTTTTCCCAACCTGTTGGTTGCCATTTGTTCCTAATGACAATGTCCTTTGCCTTACAAAAGCTAAATTTATAAGTTAATGGTAGACCAAAAGCTTGGGGTACACAAAATACAATTTACAGACTACATGAAGCTCAAGAAGAAGAAAGACTGAAATATGGATGCTTCAGTACTTCTTAGAAGGAAGAACAGCCAGAGCTTCCAAGATCTAAACCACTACTCAAAGACTATACATGGACTTACCCAAGGCTCCAACTGCATATGTAGCAGAGAATAGCCTTTTTGGGGCACCAGTGGAAAGGGAAGCCCTTGGTCCTACCAAGGTTGGACCCCCAGTGCAGGAGAATATTGTCAGGGATTTAAGGGGGTTGGATGGGGTTGGGAACATCTGTATGGGGGAGTGGGAGGGGATGGAGGGCTTATGGACAGGAAACCGGGAAAGGCAAGAACATTTGAAATGTAAATTAAGAAATAAATCTAATAAAAAAACTAAAATTTCAGAAAAAGAGAGAAAAGACACATGTTAAGGTAGATAATGAACCTATTCAATTATATAATTGATTATATTTATATGTATGGTCTAAATAAATATTTTATATTCATCATGAATAAAAAAAATAAGAAGGGGGAACAAAATACTCACAGGAGAAAAAATACAGAGACAAAGTATGGAGTAAAGACTGAAGGAAAGGCCATCCAGAGACTGCCATACATTGGTATCCATCTCATATCCAGACACCAAACCCAGACACTATTGTAAATGCTAAGAAGTCCATGCTGACAGGAGCCTTATATCGCTGTCTTCTAAGAGGCTTTGCCAAAGCCTAACAAATACAGAGGTGGAGGCTCACAGCCAACTATTGGACTGAGCATCTTTTCCCCATAGGAGGAGTCAGAGAAAGGACTGAAGGAGCTGAACGGGTGTGAGACCCATAGGAAGAACAACAATATCAACCAACCAGATACCAGTGAACTCCCAGGGACTAAAGCACCAACCAAAGAATACACATGGAGAACCCATAACTCCAGCTGCATATGTAGCAGAGCATGGCCTAGTGGGACAGCAATGGGAGGAGAGGCCCTTAGTCCTCTGAATGCTGTATGCCTCAATGTAGAGGAATACCAGGGTGGGAGCTAGAAGTGGGTGGGTGGATTAGCATCCTCCTAGAACTAGGGGAAGAAAGAATGGGATGAGGGGTGTTCCATAATGGAAAGTGTGAAAGGGGTTAATATTTGAAATGTAAATAAATAAAATATCCAATACAAAAAAATGTGACTTGCAAATTGTGTTGGTGTGAGTGGAAGTTGTAACAAGATGTCATGTTAGTTAATGCTTCAGTTGACAGTGACCAGCTCTCCCTGAGAAACAGAAAGTATGTTAGGGATTGGGTGATAACAATTTGTCCATTTGATACTATGGAATGGAAGATCAATAGAGACAAAAATTAGAAGAAAGAATTTGTCCAGTAGATTTCACACCATACACACTATGAAAAGAAGAAAAAGAGATGACAGGTAAATAAAGGAGGAAGAAAGGGGAAAAGGAAGGAAGCAATGAAGGAGGGAAAGAAAGAAGAAAATAAGGAAGTAATGTTTCTTAATGTGAAAGAATGAAGCAGGTCTTAAACTAAAAATTCCATGAGGAAAGGTTTGCTGACTTTTAGTTTTCTCACATAGGATACTGGGTAGCAGCACCTTTACAGTTTGCACCAGCAAACTCATCTTGTTACATACCGAAAACCTTCAACCCTGGAACAGAAGGAAACAAAGATTGACTTTATGGTATTTACCAACACTCTTCTTTAGGTTAATTGTAAGAGGAGCTTGGTTTTCTGATAATCCAGACCCCAAGTTGATATAAACAGGAATGAGTGTCTGAGAGAAGCTTATGTGTTATGTTGTCTTTGAAAATATTTTATTTTCAGTTTTGGGAAGCTGTGCCAAGAAATATGCTCAGACAAGTGGTATAGAATTTGTCAAATTCCTGAAACATTTACCAGTGCCTGAACACACTCTCTCTCTCTCTCTCTCTCTCTCTCTCTCTCTCTCTCTCTCTCTCTCTCTCTCTCTCTCGGTTTTCAGCACTAGGCTAGGGTGGGTTTACTATTGCTCTCTAAATGTAAAGATGGGTATCAGTCCAAGTAGCCAACTATAGGAAAACCTGCAACGATGATAGTCAGTGCTAATCCCACTTGGGTTAACTCGGGAAAACAAACAGACATACAAACAAAAACAAAAACAACAAAATAAGAAAAGCCAAAGCAAGGGATGTTCATTAGTTTGCTGATCAGAGAGAAAGGAACAACCATGCAAATATAGTCATACACATATGCATAAACACATAATCACAGCCACCCCAATTCTTGCTATCAATAAATAAGGAAACATTGATGACACACTGAATATAGACTCAAAAGTATGGGAAGTATGTGAATCTTCACAAACACATTGTGTCTCCATTCTGCGATGTTATTTCTCACAGTGGGTATACATCAAAAAAATTATTGTAAGTTGAAGGATCATTTGACACAAGTATTAGGTACCTAATCAAACAACCTACACTGAAATGTCTTCATTTTATTACATTATTTGAAATTGTTACAAAATACTCTAGACCAGGCTTCAGTGTCTACATTGTCATAAGCTAAGGAGAACAGTGAGCAAAACAGCTTGTTGTATAAGGGTAGACTTGAGTTATGGTGGGAGTAAAGAGAGATCTGTCAGAAGATACAGTTAGAAATATTGACTTTTAAAATTTAGAGAGAGATAGCAAAAATTCTCTAGACATACAGTATGCTATAGAAACTCAAGAAATAAATTCACAGTAAACACAATGATATCAAACATATATGTGTATGTGTTTGGGTTTGTGCAAAAAAGCAAAGATGCACAAATAATAAAGAGAACAAAAATGTGATTTAATACGTACAGTAACAAGGTGTCTGTTTAACTATTTTTAGACTAAAGACAATGTTAGCTCAAAGTCAGTGGAATTACATATTTAAAGGTGAAAGAAAAATTAAGTCAGTAAAGGGTTCTGATTCTTTGATGATTGACAAATCTTCAAAAAATAAAAGTAATATAATCACAAATAAAAAGAAAAGCCCTACAAGGAACTAAGGAAAAATTATTTGAGATATAGTGATTAATACCATTAGTCGAGCACAAAAACAGAAAAAGATGAATTTCTTTGAGTTTAGCTCTACCCTGGTCTATATAGTAAGCTCCAGTTCAGATAGGGCTACATAGTCAAATGCAACGTCAAAATCAAACAAATAAACAAAAATAAAATAAAAGAAACATTTCAGAATCAGGCAGTGGTAAATTAAAAGAAACAAGCAATACTCCCATTTATATAAAGTTCAAGAGAATTCATACAATTGTGAAAATTGTGGATTAAAGGTCAATGAATAATGACTGAGAGGTGGATGTGTCAGGTACATTCTACTTTTCAACCACTAATGTGAACATATGGAAATGTCCTTACTTGCACAGTGAGGGATTTGGCCCCTTGTTATATATGTTATGGCACTATTTAAAAAGTAGCAAAAAAGTACTCTTGATAATTAAAAACTGAACAAAGAAATACTGAATAATTTTAGAAACTCAAGAGACATAAGGTGTCTATCAAAGTGCCAAATAACCGCAGCATTGCTTTTTTTAAAAAACGTGGAAAGAAACTTATTTTTCTTGAACAGGTAGAATAAATTGTATATTTATTATTTTTTTCTTCATACAGAGAAATTATATCATTCCAAGATCTTTTCTTTGAAGGAGAGAAATTCTTAACTATTTACAGCAACAACACTCAACTGAGGATTTACATATATCTCCATTTCTTTTTTTAGATATATTTTTTATTTCCATTTCAAAATTATTCCTTCCCCTTTACCACCCCTGTCCCCACAACATTCCCTGTACTGGGGATCTAACTTGGTAGGACCAAGGGCTCCTTCCACTGGTACCTTAACAAGGCTGGTTTTCTGCTACATATGCAGTTGGAACCCTGGGTCATTCCATATATAGTCTTGGGGTAGTGATTTTGTCCCTTGAAGCTCGGCTTGGTTGGCATTGTTGTTCTTATGGGGTTGCAAGGCCCTTCAGCTCTTTCAATCCATCCTCTATTTCCCCCAAAAGAGGTCCTGTTCACAGTTCAGTCGTGTGCTGCTAGCATTGACCTCTGTATCGGACACACTCTACATGTGTCTCTCAGGAGAGATGTATAACCGGACCCTTTCAGCATGCACTTTTTAGCTTCATTAATGTTATCTAGTTTTGATGGCTGTATATATATATGAACCACATGTGGCCATTCCTTCACTCACTGTTGTAACCTTTGCCTCCATATCCCCTTTTATGGATATTTATTTTCCCCTTAAAGATGAAGCTAGAGCACCTGCATTTTGGTCATCCTTCTTCTTCAGTTCCCTATGGTCTGTGGATTGCATCTTGGGTAATTAGAGCTTTTGGGCTAATATCCACTTATAAATGAGTACATATCAAGTGTGTTTTTCTGTCATTGGGTTACCTCACTCAGGATGATATTTTCTATTTCATTCCATTTGCCTTTGAATTTCAGGAAGTCATTGTTTTTGATAGATGGGTACTAATACTCCACTGTGTAGATTTACCATATTTTTAATCCATTACTCTTGAAGGACACCTGGGTTCTTTCTACCTACTGGTTATTATAAATAAGGCTGCTATGAACATTGTGGAGCATGTGTCTTTATTCCATGTTGGAGAATCTTTTGGGCATATGCTCAGGAGTGGTGTAGCTGGGTCCTCAGGTAGTGGAATGTCCCATTTTCTGAGGATCCTCCAGATTGATTTCCAGAGTGGTTGTTCCAGTTTGCAACACCATAAACAATGGAAAAGTGATCCTCTTTCTCTACATCCTCGACAGCATTTGCTGTCACTTGAGTTTTTTTAACTTAGCCATTCTGACTGGTGTGAGGTGGAATCTCAGGGTTGTTTTGATTTGCATTTTCCTGATGACTATAGTTGTTGAACATTTCTTTAGAAGCTTTTTGGCCATTCGATAATCTTCAGTTGGGAATGATTTGTTTAGCTCAGTGACCCATTTATTAATAGAGTTATTTGGCTCTCTGGAGTCTAACTTCTTGAGTTCTTTGTAGATTTTGGATATTAGCCCTCTACCAAATGTAGAATTGGTAAAGAACTTTTCTCAGTCTGTTGGTTGCCATTTTGTCCTAATGACAGTGTCCTTTGAATTATAATAGCTTTGCAGTTTTATGAGATCCCATTTTTCAATTCTTAGAGCATAAACCTTTGGTGTTTTGTTCAGGAAAATTTCACCAGTGCCCATGTGTTCGAGATACTTCTCCACTTGTTTTTCTATTAGTTTGAGTGTATCTGGTTTGATGTGGAGGTCCTTGATCCACTTAGACTTAAGCATTGTACAGGGTGACAAGAATGGATCAGTTTGCATTCATCTGCATGCTGACCTCCAGTTGAAACAGCACTAATAGTCTATAGCAACCAAACCAGAATAAAAACAAATACAAGCCAAGCAAACAACCAGACAAACAAACCAAAAACCCAGAAATATACTCTGAGTCAGGATCTTCTTATTCATAGCACACTGTGCCATTGCAACACTCCCCTGAGGAACTTCAAAATATTGGTTGTCAGAGGCCTAAGTGAGCTACTGTGTCCTATAACTTCCACACCCATGTGTTCAGTTTGGAGAAAGCCACTGCCATCACTCTTGTTACCCTACTGCCTGTTGATTACCATAAGTACTTACTCATGAGTGTCACAAGCTGAAATATGAAACCAGGTACTTGGGAGGTGAAGTAAATATGTTAACTGAAATGACTTGGATCCAAATTACATATCTTGATGCAGAGAGAACAGACAAATGAGGCCCAAGCTCTCAGATGGGCAAACAATTTTTACAGGGACAGTAACTATAGTTTTACTGCTAGGCATTTTCATGGTGTGATATATAAGAAAACGTTCTTCTCATCCTTAGGGAAAGAGATATTAAAAACAACAACAGCAGCAGCAAAAACAACAACAACAACAACAACAACAACAACAACAAGTGGCCCTTTTAAAAACCACTGGCCTCTGTGAATTGTTGTTCTCCATTGCTGGTACAAAGACCAAGCTGCCCCTTAAAATGCTGTAAAATCAGTGGAACCTATTGATATTCTCATAATGTTCTCTAACCCAATGCTGCCTCATACTCAGTGCTAAAGAAAAAAAGAACATCTCAGACCCACAGTTAATGGTGGACACTAAAGAAAGATGATTGACAGCTGACAGTACTCTGATTACTGGCTACTCATCTGTGATCCACAAAACTTTGAGTTGTTTAGACCAAGATATGCTATATTAATACTATACAGCCTGGAGTGGGATGTCTTAGTCAAGTGTCACGTTTGTGTTCAGGTAAATCCAAAACAAAAAGCTGTTACCTAGGAAGAGTTCCAAAGAAGAGACCAACTCTGGATAAAGTGAATTAACTGAAATCTGTTTGCCAGGGAAGGATAAGGCATTGCATAATTTTATAGGTAGATACCTTTTTCATTTGCTGGATGTGTTTATTTTCCTTTGACTGAAGCAACTCTATAGCTTAAAAACCAGCTCTAGGGACTGGCTCCTTGATGTTGGCTTCACCTAGGTATAGGATCTGATAATGGCCCAGCTTTAATGACCAAAGGGACTCTGGAACCAATTCAAAACAGGATACCTCATGTTGTTATTTCCACTAATATGGCCATGATGGTGGCTGGTGTTACACTATGGCTCCAACTTATCCAGATCAAAAGAACAAAAGCCATAGATGATGAACATAAATAAATCACCTTTAGACTATATACCCATTAAAGTTAAAGTTTCACTGGATCCCAGACTCTTGAACTCCCTACTCCTCTGCCACCTCGTTTTCTATGTTTGGTTTGAATACAGGGTCATTTTTCAATCCCCTATGATCTCAGGCCTGATCCTGGGTACTGAAAGGAAAGATATTGAAAAGGTAAGAACTACAGTGACTATAGACAAGCAATCCACATTTACATTTTTTTGGCGATAGAAATAGAGTGTTTACAATTCAATACATGCACTTTTCTCAGAAACAAAGGAGTTTCTACTGCAAAAATTGAAGTTCTAAAATTAAGACTGAAAATTTTCTTTGAAAACATTCTAGTCTTTGGATCACATAGAGATCCTGAGAAATCAGATTCTATTTCACTGAGACACTGTAGATTTTCAGGGTCCTTAGACATTTGGGTCCTAGCAAAGATGTCCTTCACCTGCCAAGGACTACAACCACCTTCCCCATCCAGGGCATGTAACATACACAGGTCTAGAATCCCACCTTCTCCTCTCCTAGAAGCTGTTGGATCCCTATCTCTGTTTTCTACTCTTGAGAAGATTCATGCTTAGACTCCCAGACCCTGTACTGAACAGGAAAAGGAACTAACCTAAATGTTTACATTATTGACTGGACAACATTTATTTCCAACTTAACGAGGACCAGATTGCTATTAAATGTTTTTAGAGGATTTCAGAGACAAAAATAAAACCATCTAACCTAGACACTGCTTCTTATTGTGATACCTGCTCTTCTACCTTATGGAGTAATCAATCTTGATGACAGCAATATTACAAAGCCCTGCAACTACTTGGTAGCTGTATACTAATGGATTGAGCAAATGCGCTTCTTTTAATCCTTTCCAAACTGAGAACCCACCTCGATGCATCTTAGTACATGATCTGCCCAATAGACCAATAGAATGGAGAAGAAGAAAATCACACATTTGAAGATAGACCCTGACTATTACAAAATTAAAAAAAAAAGAACATAAGAAAAGAAAAGAGGAAAGTAAAGAAAGTAAAAGCTGTTCTTTTCCTCATTCCACCTCTGGTTACAGTTAGTGTGTCAGCCTCAATAGCAATAAACATGTCATCCTTTATCACAGGAGATAAAACCTTTAAAAAATAAATGTGCATGTTGTGATCAACTCTAGAGGTATTAAACCATGTCGAGTTATTGAAATTTTCCATTTTGGAAAAAAAAAAAAGTTCAATTTTATTTCAAAAGTAGTCCTACAAAATCAAAGATGATTAAACATACTTTTCATGAGATAATTGAGAATATGTTTGGCTTTGGGAGAAATTTGTTGTCTCTACATTAATTGATCAGGAGTAGTTAGAGAAAATCTTGTCACATAGGAGAAATGGAAAGAGAGAGAGAGAGAGAGAGAGAGAGAGAGAGAAAGAGAGAAAGAAGAAAGAGAGAGAGAGAGGTGATAATTGATACCAATGTCTGTTTTCTCAGGCCCCTTGGGTAGCTACTGTTCAATCAGCACCTGCTGGGCATTTGCTTCTCATCTGGTTAAATTAACAGTGGGTCCTCCATCATCAAGTATATGACACCTCTTTCCCTTTTGCACTAAGAACAATGGAGCATATAACAGGCCTACTAGAAGAAGCAAATGTCACACAGTCTCATACTTCTATATTCATAGTGGATTTAGCTATGATCTGCATCACTAGCAGAGGAGAGTTGGTACTTTTCTAACTGTAATAATGTCTAACATCTGCATGTTCCAGACTGTTGATCATGAGGGTGAAATCTGTCCTTGACCCACTGTCAATGAACCTTAAGAGGATCTCAGTAACAGACTGTGAAGCATACTTGATAAAAGCCTTGCAGTCTTTGCTTTTGTTTAATGTCAAAGTAAGCATGTGCTAATACTCTGGTAGGCCCTATATGTGATGGCAACTCTATCTTTTAAAATTACAAACAGGGTGGCTAGAAACTGGGTTAATAAAAAGTCATTTCTGAAGGATATAATATAAGGAATATTAGTAGACCATAGCTGTTCTATAAAAAAAAAGATAATTCTAAAGCATTTTGGAACAAAAAGAATACTTAAAGGTCAATTTTATGTGATGCTTTTGGGTTTAAATGAAACAAGAAAATTCAATATTTAAATAAAACAATCCACTATCCAAAGAGTCATACTGAAACAAAGAAGTGCAGAAGCCTAAGGAACTAGCTGAGCACACCATTTTCCAGCTTTCCCTGAATTTATGTGGATTATGACATGACCTTTTATATTCTAAGAGTGGGGGACATTAGAAGGGAGAAGTACTTATGCAAGTGATACTGATTTTACCCTTTTATGTTTTCTGCCTAGGTCCAGCTTGGACCCAGCTTTGCAGCAAAGGAAGGCAGCAAGTGGTGGCACCTCGTAACTAAAAAAGCTCAATGGCTTATTGAAATTTAACTCTCTGATATTCAAGGTCCAAAAGCTGATAGCAATTAACTACTGTTGATTGAAGCAGTGGACCAAGGGAAGGAACTCAGTCAATCGGCTCTTTGACTCAGGGACCTCTGTCTGGCCAGATGAGAGGCTAAGAGTGTGATAATTATTCTTGAACCAGACAGAAAAAAGAAAAGAAAAGTGAAGAGAAGACAAAAGAGAAAGAAAGAAAGAAAGAAAGAAAGAAAGAAAGAAAGAAAGAAAGAAAGAAAGGAAGAAAGAAAAAAGAAAGAAATGAAAAAACAAAGAAAGAAACAAAGACAGAAAAGTCAGGGTACACTTCCTCTCTTCTCTCTCTCTCTCTCTCTCTCTCTCTGAATGGAACAGAAAGGGCTCTACACCACTATATTGATGTTCTTAGTTTTCATACATTCTCAGGGTAATCAATGATAGTTTTTTTAAGCATTTTATATTCCTAAATTCCTATCAAGTTTAAGGCATTGGTTCATGTTGTAGGTTGATAAGGCTTAAGGAGTTATGGCAGAGTTGTTTACAAGTCCTTCGATTAAGACTAGTCATTCATTTTCTAGACTAACCATTGAAGACTAACCATTCATTTTCTATTTTATGGCTTCACAAGTTCATTAAAAAATTTAAATCAATAGGATTTTATATTACTAGTCAGCATGATTGTGTCAAGAGACAAATCATCTGCCTTCTGTCTTATTATTTTGAAGTCTTGTATAAATAAACGTGTCCAACATTTATTTTCTTTTCTTGCAACCTGCAATGAATTACCCATTCCAAGTTTATGACCTTTAGCTACCATATACTGGCCTTATTCTTAACCTAGAAAGAATGTTTTCCTTGATTATAAATTTGTTCCAAGCATGTTTTCTTTTCCTTGTGCAATTAACCCATGACACATGAAATTTTATAGAACTATATTAGCAACTTTTATTCTGCAATCATTAATCTAGAGTTTCTAAGCACCTCTCACAGATGAGTAACGTTTTGCAGCTGGGCTAACAGAAGAAGGATATTTTTTGCTAGGGCCTGCATCACTATGGGAGGAAGATGTGTATATGGGAAACAACAATAAACTTCAAATCCTTAGCCTCCATGCTGCTGATCTTGAGTTTGAAATCTGACCCTGATCCACTGTCACTGAACCTGTATGGCACTCCAGCAAAAATTTTAGGGAGACCAAATATATTAGGAGCTGTGGAGACTGGCCTGGCTTCTGCAGGTGCCGTTCCAAATGAGTGTTTCCATTACTACATACAAGGCTCTGACTAGACCTACAAAAGACAGTGGCTTAATCTCCATTGTTGACTGACAGGGAGAGTGGAGTTTGGTTCAGAAGAGTATCACTACTCGAAGCTGAAAAAATGACAAATAAGTAAAAAGTTATGGACAGTCTTCATGTACAATATTTGTAATTTTCCACTTTTTGATAAGTATTTCAACTGACATGTGTTGTGGTTTGCCCTGAAGTTATCAGTATTTTGATGCTAATTCCACTGCACCAAGGACAGCTGCCTAGTCAAGTACTCAGGACTCAGGTGACTTCACCAGAACCACCTCCCCATTGAATTTGTAAAGTACTGGTGAGGGGCAGGTACAGGATAGGAGGAGGTCTGTCACTTAATGAAAAGGAAGGATGGGCAGGAGAGAAGTTTGAAGGAAGAGGAGGAGACTAGAAGAGTAAGGAGGAGACAGGAGGAAGACAGGGTGAGAAGCCATGGCAGGTGATGTTAAGATTCTGCTCTGTGTGTTTACAGGTTGTTATTAATGTTCCTAAGGGATGGATGGTACCGGGCTTTGTATGTTTAAGTGGGCAATTAGATCTTATCAATTGGGTTAAAGGTTATTGTGTTGTGTGCTCTTTCCTGTGTATATTTAAGTGTAATGGAGTGTGGGGCGACTGGTATGGGCCGCCGCGGAGTTAGGATGTCATTCTGCCAAGTTATCTAGCAGATATCTTGCACACCGTGGTGCAAGACCTAGTGGGCTAAAAGACATCCTTACCTTTTTTATTTTTATATTTTTACAACAACAGACATGTTTATTTTACATACAATTCTTTACACATTGAAATTTCCTTTTAGAAGCCATCAGGAGCTTCTGGACATAACTTATACCATCTAAGTGTATCTGTTTCATGATTATTATTGTAGCACATCATCTCTCCCATCAGGAACCTCCCTCTCACAGACATAAATTCCACAGACATAATCCCATCCTATATGATAAGATCCATTTCATCATAAACAGACAGCACGAATTTTATCACCACTTGGAATCAGTACTCATCTTCTCTTCCCTTTCTTCTTTCTCAGTTTTCCCTGTCCTTACCTGGAATCCTGCACCACCAGCAGAACAGGTAACTTCATTTTGATGAAGCACCCTGAGGAAACTGATGAGGCACTACAAGATGACAACTGAGTACTTATCTCAGTCTAAGAAGGGTGAATCCTCCCTAGGGAACAATATGCAAAGGCCCAGTGGTTATTGCTACAGTAAAAATAGAGAGAAAAGTCATGCAGGTTTCTGATGATTGTAAAAACTAAATGAAATACTTTGTGTTTCAAGACTGAAAAGATTAAAAACAAATGATGCTTAATGGAGAAATAACATGCTAAAACTGTCAACCAGGACAAAACCAGAGACTTAATATGTGGTGTATTGCAGAAACACTGCAATACAGTAGGGACAATGAAGACATGTGTACAATAAGCCTCTTCTAGTTTAATAAATATGCTTTTATTCACCTTTCAAAAATTTTACAGAAGGGGTTGGGGATTTAGCTCAGTGGTAGAGCACTTGACTAGGAAGCACAAGGCCCTGGGTTCAGTCCCCAGTTCTGAAAAAAAAAAAAAGAACCAAAGAAAAATTTTTTACAGAAAAAATAGCACTCCACAAACTGTCTTTCCTATTACTTTGTCTCTAATGGAGTACAAAAGGTAATTAAATGATTAGGAATACATCTTAAGTGTTTCTCATGAAAATGTAACATGATTGTTATTAATAATATTTGCTATAGGAATATCTGGAAATAAACTTTGCAAACGATGGACAGGTCTCTGGTATATGAAGCTGAAGATATTTCCAAGGTGCATTTAAGCTTATTAGTTTCATATGCATTATATGTATAACTTTTCATGTAGAAATTATGTCCCACTGAAATGACATTTTTACACTTACTTATTTGCCTTTTATTTATATATGTATGTTGGTATATTCATTCCATGGCACAAACATTCAGGGCAGAGAACAACTCTTAGGTGTCAGTCCTTACCTACCATGTTTGTAAAGAAAAATGTTAAGTTACTTGGCTTGGTGTCAGGCATTTTTATTTGTTATTTCATCAGTATACTCTGTGAAATGATTTTAGGAACATATTTTAACGGGAGAAAAATATCTCTGGGATGTGATAAGTGCTTCAAGTGTTAAGAGTGTTTGCTGTTCTTCCAGAAGATCCATTCTCTATATTTATAATTCCAGAACCAGGGAACATTATGCATATTTTCATTTTCATTTTCCGCTTAGATGTAGAGACAGCAACACATAAGTTAAACAGAAAAGAATATAAATTTCTTTCCTACATAAAAATCCAATAGCTATGTTCAAACACAAACAAAAGGCAATATGTTATGCCTCTGAAATAGAATATGAATCGCAAAGTAACCTGTTAATTATAATCTGATGAAAGCCCTTATCCTTGCTCGTGTTTTATAAACTTGATACAGGTTAGAAACATATGGGAAGAAGGAATTCTAAGATGAAATGATTCCACATGATTGACACAGGCTTTCATGTCTGTGGGTTAATGTTTTGAGGGGTGATAGATGGAGGAAAAATGAGGCTATGTGGACAATGAACACTTTGATCTCAAAATAAAATTTAATTATGGAAAAGGGAGTAACGAACATTTTAAACATCATAGGGTTCCTGTTTACACATTTATGTTTAATAACTTGATTTCTAATTTCTAATGTAAATCATGGGTATATTTAGAACTCAGAGCCTTGAATCCATCAATATGTACTCTTTGGCTACTTTTTTCTCTGGGAGCTCTGAGTGGTCAGGTTAATTGATATTGTTGTTATTCCTATTGGGGTTGCTATCCCCTTCAGCTCCTTCTATCCTTTCCCTGACTCTTCCATTGGGGTCCATGGGTTCAGTTCAGTGATTGACTGTGATCATCTGCATCCATATTGGTCAGTTTTGTCAGAGCCTCTCAGGGGACAGCTGTATGAGGCTCCTGTCAATAAGCGCTTCCCTGGCATGAGCAATAGTCTCAGCATTTTGTGTCTGCAGGTGAGATGGATTCCTAAGAAGGGCCTTCTTTGAATTGCCTTTCCTTCAGTCTCTGCTCTGTTTTTAGTCCCTGCATTTCCTTTACACAGGAACTATTCTGGGTTTAAATTTCTGAGATGGGGGGTTGGCCCCATTCATCAATTTAGGGCTATGCCTATCTCCTGGAGATGGTCTCCACAGGTTTTTTTTCTCCTTTAGTGGGTATTTTGGTTAATGTTATCCCCATTGAATCCTGGAGCCTCTTGCTTCCCTAGCATCAGGGACTTTCTAGTGGTTACCCCCAGTTCTTCTACAAGCCAACTGCCTCTGGAACCAGCATCATTTGTTGAATATGCTGTCTTTTAGTCCCCTGGATGGTTTTGGCTTCTTTGTCAAAAGTCAGGTTACTAGACATGTGTGGGTTTATTTCTGGGTCTTCAATTCTATTCCATAATCTACCTGTCTGTATTTTGACCAATGCCATTAGGTTTTTAGCACTATTGCTCTGTAATACAGCTTTAGTTCTGGGATGGTGATTCCCCTAGAAATTTTCTTATTGTTGAGAATAGTTTTTGCTCTCCTGGGTTTTTTATTATTCCAAATCAATTTGAGAATTGCTCTTTCTAACTCTATGAAGAATAGAGTTAAAATTTTGATGGGGATTATATTGAATATGTAGATTGCTTTTGGTAAGATGGCCATTTTTATACTGTTTATCCTGCTAATAACATGGGAGAAATTTCCATCTTCTGAAGTCGTCTTGGATTTCATTCTTCAGGAACTTGCACTTCTTTTCATACATATCTTTACTTGCTTGGTTAGAGTTATACCAAAATATTCTATATTATTTGTTCTATTGTGAAGGGTGTTGCTTTCCCCAATTTCTTTCTCAGTACATTTATCCTTTGAGTAGAGGAAAGCTAGTGTTTTTTTGAAATAATTTTATAACCAACCACTTTGCTGAAGTGGTATTCCTAAGTAGGAGTTCTGTTAGAATTTTTGGGGTCACTATCATATGATATAATAGTGTACATAAGTTCCATCATAACCAGGCTTGTGGATGAGACACCACCACTTCTCCCCAACCCAATGCCTGACCTGACTAGGATCCCCACAGGCCCTGCAGAGATGCAACCTATCTGCCCTGCTGGAGAATGTCATCTTCCTGGTCATCAACTGTGTCTGGAGCAGTGCCAGGGCTCCTGACCCCCTACCACACTCAGAGAAATCTTGACTCCCAAGATCTGTCATAATGAGGCTTGCAGCTGAGAAAACTGTCACCCCAATACCTGGTCTAACTGGGACACCCATCGGACCCAGGAGAGGCAGAACCTATCTGCACTGCCAGAGACACTTCATGCTTCAGGTTCACAACTGTATCTTGGGAGTAGATCAGGTGCTCCAGTAACCACACTCTTGACGACACCCATAGACAGACTCCCAGGAGGTCCATTATAACCAGGCTCACAGATCAGGAACTCCAGACACCCTCCCACACACAGAGACGTCCTGACTGAAGGAAGTCCATTTTAACCAGGTGCACAGGTGTCAGAGACAGTGAAGCCAGTTAACACCAGAGATAACCCGATGGCAAGAGGCAAGTGCAAGAACATAAGCTACAGAAACCAATGCCACTTGGCAACATCAGAATCCAGTTCTCCCAACACAGCAAACCCTGAATACCCTAAAACACCTAAAAAGCAAGATTCTGACCTAAAATTCTATCTAATGAAGAATATAGAGGATCTGAAGGATGACATAAATAACTCCCTTAAAGAAATACAGGAGAACACAGTCAAGCAGGTGAAGGAATTGACAAAAGCATCAAGGTTCTAAAGATGGAAAGAAAATCAATAAAAATGATGACAAAGGGAGGCAACCCTGGGCATGGATTACCTAGGAAGGACAATAGTAGTTGCATATGCAAGTATCACCAGCAGAATATAAGACATAGAAGAGAGAATATCAGGCACAGAAGATACCTTGGAAGATATTGACACTACACTTAAAGAAAACATAAAGTGAAAAAATTTCCCAACCCAAAACATCCAGGAAATTCAGGACACAAGGAAAAGACGAACCTAAAAAAGAAAAGGAATAGAAGAGAGTGAAGATTCCCAATTCAAAGGGTTCGAAAATATCTTCAACAAAATCATAAAACACTGCATTAGTCCCCCATCCCTGGTATAACTGAAACCCCCACAGGACCCAGTAGTGGCAGGACCTATCTGCCCAGCTGGAGACTTATCATCTTTCTGGCCCATATCTCTGCCTAGGGAGGAGCCAGGGCTATGCTTGCAAATATTGCAAGTAGTATTGCAATGACTACTTGGTGTGGTAAAAGGCCTCAGGTTCTTTTTGTCTATCAATGCCAGAACCTCCCTGGGACATTTCTTAGGATAACCTGTTCTTGTCCCATGTCATGGAGATCATGTAGTTTTGAATTTGAAGGACTAGCTCTTCATGCACTCCAGAATTTTATCAATGGGGTAGATTTTAGGGTGGGCCAATTTAAATCTCTGAATCTTGGCCTGAGAGTTATCTGAGTTGGTCACATGGCCCACTCTCCTATTCTCATTGGCAACTGCCACAATCACAGACCAGGCAAGGTGTATGACCAGCTCTCTTGAGTGTTGCAGCTACTGAGGGATATGGATAATTATCACACGCTCATGACCAAGGGGCTAGATCTCCTGCCTGTCATAGGTGCAATGGCTTGAAAGAGAGTGTCTTTCCCTCCTCTTTGCCACCATATAGTAGACAAGAGGCATGTGAGCATATGTACTAAAATGATTCTCATGGTAATAGAAGCCAGCCGATCTAGTTGCAGATTTTGTCAAACTATTCCCAGTAGCGCAAATACGGCCCCAGCTCACATATAATTTTCATAGATCTAAACCTCACCCTTTCATTCTGGAAGACAAGACCTGCCTTTCAACACGTGGGTAGAAAAGGCATGGACTGCAGATACTCGAAAGCTCATCTTCTGCTCCATCCTTATTCTCTATCTCCCTTACACCCTTACCAGCAATCCAGAGTGCTAGCAGATCCTGGAACTGAACAGGAATTGCACCTCATTGTGAGAAGATGAACTTACAAAACTGAAAAGTCAAGGTAAGGTTGTTGCTGAACTTTTATCTCAGACTACTGTCCCCTCTTCCCCTGCATTGTAGGAAAAACGAGGTTTGTTGTCCACCTAGCTACAATGGAAGAAGGGAAGCTTAGCCAATCAGGTTCAATTGAATGCAATGAAGGATCTTAGTAAGGGGAGTGCAGAGAGCACACTATAGAACAGCTTCAGAATACTGATTTGGTTTACTGGGGAGAGGGGTATTTGTGGCTCTGTGGAGGTGATGTGGCCCTGAATCACTGACAATGGCAGAATTGTTTGAAGGTGGTTCATCTACATACTCACAGGCTGCACGGTCCAGGTAAAACAACAACAACAACAAAAAACAAACAAACAAAAACAAACAAACAAACAAACAAAAAAAACTTGAGGTCATACTTGTAGTGAGGCCTAATAACTGTCAGGGTTATAAATTCTTGCTGGGGTGATGGTTTGTGTGTGTGTGTGTGTGTTGGCTCTGTGTTTCCAGTGAGAAAAGATGGCCAACTACTTCTGGCCTCATGTTGCGATATTAGGGTTGAAGCTCCCTTGATACTTTCTTGATTTCCCTGGGCCATATCCAGTCCTTCAAATTCCCTATTCATATACATGTTCAATATCATCATAATCATCAACCTCTTTGTTAGGAATGGTTTGGTATTGGACCACAACCTGATTGACCATGATTTTTGCAATCCTAATTATCTGCCATTTTAGAAATTGGATGAGGCAAGAAGCTAGGAGTAGGAGGGTCCCAAGGGCCAATGCAACACCAAAGAAGTGGAAGACACAGGACATCAGGGAAATTTAGTACCATGGGTTAGGGCCACATTGGGCATAATGTAGATGCCCATACTGGAGATCTTGCTGGAGATCTTTGAGCATTTGTATGTTTTATTCTACTAGTTCAGATTCATTGGCATAGAACCAGCACCCGATCCTCAACACAATCCACATCTCTTCCTGTTCAGTCAGTAAGTCCAGAGTTCTCTAGCTTTGTAAAATAGCTCCCTCTAAGCAGAAGAACTGTTACTGGGATAGACACAGACTGTCTGTTGTGTAAGCCATTTTCAGTTAAATCTTATTCTGAATGTTGCCAGCCAGATGGTGTGCTGGGATAAGGGCCGCTCCAATGGATACCATGGCACCCAGTGAGACCTTGAGACCCAGTACAATGAGCAGAGGGATGAAGAACTCCCTTTACTTTTGGTGCCCTCCTAGATGTAAAGTGAGTTCTTTGGCCATGTAGAGAGAAACCTAGGCAACAATCATTACAGACATGCAGACAATTTGAAAGGGGCAGGGATAAACACAAAAACTGGCAATGTTATTCTACCAGAGAAAAAATAGGAGAGTTAACACAGATTGGCTTTGTGATGTTCGATGTTATGAGAACACATACAGGGGAATCTGAAAGAGGACCCTATAAGTCCAAGATGGAGGGATACAACAAAACAAGGAATGTTTTTTTACTCTCTGTTTTAATAAGAGTCTGAGGAGTTTAAGAATGGATGGAACTGGAAAATATCATCTTGAGTGAGGTAACCCAATCACAGAAAAAAACATATGGTATGCACTTGTTGATAAGTGGCTATTAGCCCAAATGCTAGAATTACCCTAGATGCACAGAACACATGAAACTCAAGAAGGATGACCAAAATGTGAATGCTTCACTCCTTCTTTAAAAGGGCAACAATAATACCCTTGGCAGTGAATAGGGAGGCAAAGATTAAAACAGAGGCAGAAGCAACACCCATTCAGAGCCTGCCCCACATGTGGCCCATACATATACAGCCACCCAATTAGACAAGATGGATGAAGCAAAGAAGCACAGGCTGACAGGAACCAGATGTAGAACTCTCCTGAGAGACACAGCCAGGATACATCAAATACATAGGCTAATGCCATCATTAAACCACTGAACTGAGAACAGGACCCCTGTTGAAGGAATCTTAGAAAGTACTGAAAGAGATTGAAGGGGCTTGAGACCCCATATGAACAACAATGTCACCCAACCAGAGCTTCCAGGGACTAAGCCACTACCCAAAGTCTATTCATGGACTGACCCTGGGCTTCAACATCATAGGTAGCAATGAATAGCCTAGTAAGAGGACCAGTGGAAGGGGAAGCCCTTGGTCCTGCCAAGACTGAACCACCAGTGAACGTGATTGTTGGGAGGAGGGTGGTAATGGGGGGAGGATGGGGAGGGGAACACCCATAGAGAAGGGGAGGAGAAGGGGTTAGGGGGATTTTGACCTGGAAACCAGGAAATGTAATAACAATCGAAATGTAAAGAAGGAATACCCAATTTAATAAAGATGAAAAAAACAAGTGACTTGTTAATGAGAAGAGCTATCAATAGTGTCTAGGGCATGGAAGTGAAGAAAAAGCACTCCTTAGGATTTGGGTGAGTTGTGAGGGGTGAGCCTGTATTGTAGTCAGGATAGCATGTCTTATATATGTTTTGGGTTTGATCCTCCTGTTGAAGAATATTTATATGGATAAAGACTGACGTTGAGGGACGAAAAGGAAGGCAGATAATGTGTAGATCAGCTATGAGATATTTGGATTAATCATTAGAATAGAGTTTACCCACAACTACTATTCACCATTATTCATCGCAGGAATCTCTGATGAAATGATAAAATGAGGATTAAGTTTAAAAAACATGGCGTCACCATAACTGGAGCATAAAATGGGGCATCACCCATATCTGCAGCATACATTTATGGAGGCTTCTTTGAAGAAGTCATGTGTTGCCAGAGGGAAAGCAGAGGAATGGACTGGGGATAGATGAAACAGAATTGGAGTAAAAAGGTATCTCAGTCTTGATCTGGTATCCTTCAAGTAGACAATACCGGGCCCCTGTGATTTTGTTGTGTCCATTATAGCAAAGAATATTCAGTGGTAGATATTAGGTTGGTTAGGAAATGACTTGACAGTATCAGAATAAGAATAGTGAATAACAAAAAAAGCAATTAAAATAGAGGAAAGAAAAGTCCATGGAGGGCATATGCCCTGTGTGGTGGCTTCAAGATCATAGCTGTTGTTCCAGAATCTATCATTCTGCTTCCTCGATCATTAATCTCTCAGTGAGATTAGGTAATTTTCTTCTTCATTGGCGTGATGTCAGACATTTCTGACTGAGAACCATCTAGGACACGGTTGGTCATGTGCTAAAACAGAAAGACAGACAGACAGACAGACAGACAGACAGACAGACACACACACACACACACACACACACACACACACACACACACACACACACACACACCAAAAAAGTAAAACTTCACATCGTGAAGAGGTTCAGGTCCTTTCCAAATACCATCTAAGTGATAGCATTATTGTACCAATATGAAAGCAGTTACCATTAGTGAGTCAAATGGAGAGACATAGAGAATGTTTGGAGCTTTTATAAATACTCAATATATTTAGAGTAGTGAGAGCCATCATCAACTGTACATTGAGGGAGAGGTATGTGTTCGTTCTTTACTTTTTAAGTTAGGCTTTAAGTTAGTTTGTTGTTTTCCTTCTATGATTGCTTGACTCTGACAGCTGTAAAGAATCTCTACCTGGTGGGTGATTTCCCGTAGTGAGCAGAAGGTTTTGAACTTGGAACTAGTAAAAGTAGGGCTTTTATCAGTTTTTATCTTTGAGGAATGCCCATTATGGGAAAGGTAGAGAGCATATGGTGAATTGACTTATTTGAGTTTTTTCCCATTGGGGCAGTAAAAGATTTGAAATTAGAATGTGTCAACAGTAATGAAAACTTAATTTTACTGATCAAATTGGGAATGTGGTTAGATAGACTTGCCAGAGGGCATTAGGTTTGAGTCCCTGGTATTTGGAATCCATAGTTTGAAGTGCAGGGGTTGTCATAAAAGGTTTAAAGGAACAATGTTTTAGTATCTTCTTACATTAAGGGGAAAATTGATGTCAAGACACTGCACAGGAATTGCTGGGTCATATCTAGCAACTACGATGTCTTTCAGGACCATATTGACAGAATTTTGACCTTGAATTGCCTCAGAGGTGAGTATTAGTGGAGAGGAATGTCTTTTATTTCTTTTTAAGAGATCAAAGTCAGGCTGGAGAGTTCTTGTGGGAATATGGATGGAAACCAGTTAAGATTATTGAAAAATCTCTGGAGGGAGGTGAGAGTTAAGTTTTGAGTGAAGGAGAAGGTAGGTTTAGAGGGTGTATTGAGCTTAGGGAGATATCTGTCACCAAGAATTCAATAGACAGAATAAGCTGTATTATGTGAAGAGCTACTTTAAATCCTAGGGAATAGTGAAAGCATCAATTGATCTTTAAGTTGATAGGGAGAGGTACAAGCATCTCCCCATGCAAAGACATCATCCATACAGTGATAAATGTGAAGACCTTTGTTTAAGTAGGGATAGTACTGATAATACTAAGTAGGGATAGCAAACAGTGTCCTGGCAGCTGACGGGACTGTTTGCCATGTTTTGGCGGTGAATTGTGCAGTCTCAAGGATACAGAGGGATAAAAAAAAAAAAAACAGTTTTTCATATCTAGTGCTGAGAGAGGGACATTGGCAGGGATAGCTGAGATGTGGTTCAGTTCCCTATGGAAAGAATCCCAAACTTGCGTGGCTTTATTAAGCACCCTTAAATCTTGTAGCAGGCATCATCTACCCATGTTCTTTATTATGGCAAATTCAGAGCTAGTCCACAAACTTCAGGAACAGTAAATATGAAGGAGAAGAAGCTGTTATTAACTACTTGTATGAGGGATTACATTTTTTCTTTGATAGAGATCATTGATCAACCCAGAAGGGCTTGTCAGAAAGGCAAGGAGTCTTTAATATTGGCAGTGATTTGAAGAAGGTTTTTTTAAAGCCTTTTCAGGTATACGTTTGTTGATGGGTATATCATCTATCCTGAATCAATTCCTTTCTCTCTGGCTACCAAGAACAACTTCTAGGGCTTCTAAAATATCTCTCAGAAAATTAGTGGCAAGTCTGGCTATGAGAGCACATATCAGGCCAGAAGGCCCATTAAGATCTTCTCAATTGTAGGCCTGCTTGGTGATAAAGGTATGAGAACAATTCCCTGCACCCAGTAATGGAGGCCAGGAGATTAGTGGCCAATTGTGCAGGACCTCCTATTGTCTCAAAATTACCTAGTCTACCCAAGTATCAATAAGAAATTTGAATGGATATAATCTAATTTTCTGATGATTCTTGGTGTGATCCTTCTGAAATGTTGTATATATATATATATACACACACAAATGTTATATATATATATATATATATATATATATATATATAATCACTTATTAGGGTGGATTTATGTCTTACTCTGGAACTGAAGCTTATTCCCTCGCCAGTTTAAAGACTCTAGTTGTTTTCCTTCTTTATTATAACTGGAGAGACATTTCTTTTTCTACTGTCAACTTTTGTAGCTTTGGTTGTAGACTGCCTTAGGGGCATTGAGGTCTCTCATGGGTAGGGCTTTTTATTGCATTCACCTTTCCAGTGCCCATTTTGTATATTCTCTCTACCCCCTTTTAAAATTGCTGCTACAAAGTGCTAAGTCATGGGAGCAGTGTTATGTGAAGCTGCCCCAATATCTTGAATGGTCCCACTCCACCTGTGATTTGTCTTCATCTTTGATGTTTCAGCAAGCGAATCTGCATTTAGAAGTCATGTCCCCATAAATGATGCTTTTTTTTTTTTAAATGGAGGACTCTGACTTCAGGATCAGTTTTTTTTCTCTACTCTAGTCTTAGTTCTGAGAATGCAATCACAGTGTTTCTTCTGTCTTTGGTGGAGGAAGAGCAAGGAAGAAGTATTGGTCTGTGAGCCAAGAATAGAGGCAATTTGCTCCCAGTCTTGGAGCTCACAGAGGATCACTTTGTCGTAATATTTCTCAAGCAATACTGACTGCTGACTCTCAGTAGGGAAAGCTCCTTGGCCAAAAATGTTCATCTTACCCTCATGCAAAGTATGGCTGCTTTTGATTTCACCAGACCAGCTGAAGACGTCTACCACTGTATAGCACCTCCCATTGTAAAAATTTCATTCTGGCACAGAAGAGTACCAGATGCCCTGTCAATTATGGAGTGTGGCAATTGACTTTGGAGAAAAGAGTTAGTCCCTACTCCTTGCCAGACTTGACTGAATTTTTTAAGTATATTTTCTGATCAGAATAAGCCAATTATGTGGCTTAGCCTGTATGGCATGAACATTGACTGGAAATGTCTGAAATTCTAGACTCATAGCCTAGTCACAGGGCATGCGGTGATGGTCATAAGGTTGATGGATGTGAGAGAGAGAGAGAGAGAGAGAGAGAGAGAGAGAGAGAGAGAGAGAGAGAGAGAGAGAGGCTGAGATAGCCTAAAGCTTAAAGCTTAAACAACATTTTCTCTGTCTCTGTAATGGGATCATAGAGATTACAAGTTGATGCATTCAGAATGTTTTAGCAGAAGGAATAGAAGCACAGGAAGCTGTGAGCTTATGCAGTGGTTGCTTGAGCTTATGCAGTGGTTGCTCTGCTTTTGTAGCAGAGTCATTGGAATTGGAATTGTAGGGTTGTTTTGTATTAGAGGAGGAAGATCAGATGGGGTTTATTTGGCCCTTCTTCCAAGTAGTCCCTATGATAGTATGGAGGGATATAAACTGGATCGAACCCAGTGAGAACATGCTGTGAAAGCTGTTCTTTACACGTGTAAGGATAGCTTTATTTTGCCTTTAATTTTCTGTTAAAGGGTTGTGAGATCTAGAACAGGAGAGTGTTTAGGGCATCATCTTCAGATTTGTCTGACTAGGGGGCTTTGCAGCTATGATCGGCAGAAAATGAGAAGAGGGAGTTTTCCTTTCTTAGGTGTCTACACATCTGGGTTCAGAGAGATGGAGACTTTCTAACCATACCAAAAAGTTACCTTGGACAGAAGGTATCAGTGGCTGCTTTGCCGTGTCTGATCACTCTGTTGTGGAATTGATTTATTGCTTATATTAAGTGGGTCCCCAAATGACATGGGATTTCACATGTCCGATTATAATAAGCTGCAGGTCCATGCCCCGAATTGTCTCTAATTGGTAAATAAAGTTGCCAGTGACCAATGGCTGGACAGGAAGATAAAGGAGAAACTTGAGGTTCACAGGAAAACAAAGGGGAAGAGAGAGGAAGGGGAAGGACCGCCATGTCAGGGAAACAGAAAGATCAGGCTTACGAGTCAGAGAAGTGAGAGTGTACAGCCATGTAAGAGCCAGGAAGAGTAACTCCACGCCCCTGTTTGGGCTACAGTAAGGAAGATGAATTTAGATTTTAGTAATAATTCAGGAGTACCAGAGGGGAGCATTAGCAACATGGAAGTTTGCGAAGAGTCCAGTCACTGCTGTTTAAGGCATATTATAATAGAAGGCTCTCTCTCTCTCTCTCTCTCTCTCTCTCTCTCTCTCTCTCTCTCTCTCTGAGTGAGTGTGTTGGAGTGTGTGTGTGTGTGTATGTGTGTGTGTGTGTGTGTGTTTGTGTGTTTGTGTTTGTGTGTGTGTGTGTTTCATTTTAAGATCCAGAGCCTTTTAGTAGGTGGCATGCAATGCCTGCTGCCAATGGTGCGGCGATTTGAGTAACAATATTTAATTAATTAATGCAACATCATTCCACATGACTTAACCTGGAAGTAAGAGAGAAAGAACAATAACACCAATTTTTCAGCTTGGGGTGGCTTAAGGCCTTTGATCTAAGGCCAGAAAGGCCAGGAACACTTATCACACACTAACACCAGAAGACCTGCTACATCCACATTGGGCAACATTTGCTGCCCTCTGTCCACTTCCCTCTTATAGTAGCCAGGTTTGTTATGCAGTGAGCTGGACTAGATGGAGGCAAGTTTAGTCAAGTGCAGATGAGTACAATGCAGGATCTAGGTCTGTGGTGACAGTAAAGGAAACTGACACACCATCAATAGCTTCAGAGAATTCATTGGGTTTATTATGGGAGGAAGAGATATTTATGTCCTGGTGGAGGTGGCCAGGGTCCTACATTCACACAAGTGTAGGTCCTTACTGTGGAGCAATATGCCAACATTTTTATGAATGTAGGATTATAGGTGGATTTGTATGTTATAAACGAGCAAAGAACAGCTTCAATGTTAGGGGCCAAATGTACAAAAATGTGTTGGTGGATGGATGCTAAATAATAAAATGTTGAAAAACATTCGATATGTAATCGCATTATCAAGACCCTGACACTGTTAGTAAATGTCATGATACACGTTGACTAGAGGGAATAGGGATGAAGACATATATGATTAAGTACTTCACTGGAAGATTAACACTCATGCTGTTTCCTGCTTTCTAGTTAATGATTCATAATAAGAACTAACATATATAATAATCCTGATTTGAGGAGTCAGAATAAGAGAGAGGTATTTGGGAAGATTGGATTCCTATCTGGTAACTTGGTAAACATTTAACAATGCTAAATGCAGGAATTAGAGATTGTAATTATTCAAAATGAAATAATTTACTCCCCAATAAACATAAAGCTAAACAAGAATGCTCAGAATTTATTTCTTAAATGTTTATCACAGAAATATAAAAACAAAATAAATATAAAACTAACAACAGAACTAAATGGCTCAGGGTTGGGGATTTAGCTCAGTGGTAGAGTGCTTGCCTAGCAAGCGCAAGGCCCTAGGTTCAGTCCCCAGCTCCGAAAACAAACAAACAAACAAACAAACAAACAAAAAAACAACCCCCCCCAAAAAAAACAAAAAAAACCCAAAACTAAATGGCTCTCTGATAACTCTTTGGTAATATTTTCACATACTTTTCTGGAACACTCTCTTTCATGTGCATTAATGATACAAAGAATCTACATGCTGATAATAGCCCAAAGAAGTGATTTTAATACTATAGTTTAATATAAGACAGAAACCCTTTGTATTACATATATAATCAACTAAAAATAATGGTTTAAATCTCTAACATCTATGCTACTACTTCACCAGAAGACATGCTTTGATTAGTATTATAACAGTAGGGAAACATGGACAGATTGTATAGCAATTCTTGGTACTATAAAATCTTTTTGGATAGAGTTATCAGCCATGATGGTCCCATCTGAATTCTGCATATGGTTGAACTGAGGGTCTTAAACAATTAGAAATTACCATCTAGTTGTGGTGTGTAACCAAAAAGGATAAAATAGTCTGTATCATATAAGGGTCACAAGGATCTCCTGGACAATTACTGAAAGCATGGTAACACTTACACGTAGTATTGGGATTTTCATTCAATAAATGAATTAGATAATTTTCTCAGTGTTGAGAGTTTAGAACTGTTACAACCTCATTTTCTTCTGCAGAGAATCTCTGCAGCTAATGAGTAAGGTTAGACACAGAGCTAATATTATATCCAAAATGGGAAGACGAAGAGTGATACCTTAGGACACACTGGCAAGTTGGTGTTCAGAGAAGCAGGATTCTCAGAAATACCACCCCGGCCAGGCAGGCATTATGTTCATCAGCAAAAGTAAATGAGACAATGCTCTGCCTCCCCAAGCCTGCTTAGAGCACCACTAATACTCTTACTAGTCCTTCAATGTACAGGGACACTGTGTCCTGGATATTAAGAAATCCACTGGAAAGAGCATCCAAACCATAGGCACAATGGTCATGTAAGGTGCTGGGAACTTCCCAGCCTGGAATGGATTTGGACAGCATAGAGAATAGGACTCTGGTGCAGGTTTAAAGACGGGGGTCCTCTGGATGTTCTAGCCCCCTAACTATCCTGAAATGCTAATAACTTCTTGTTGTTATTTTTGTTGTGTTTTTTGTTTTCTTTTTATTGGCCATTTTTATTTACATTTCAAATGTTATCACGGCTCCTAGTTTCCTGAACATAAGCTCCCTATTCAATTACTCTCCTTCTTCTTCTATAAGGGTGTTCCTCCTCCCCAATCACCCAAAATGCCCACCTCCTCCCTTACACTCCCCTGCACTGGAGGGCCAGCCTTGGCAGGACCAAGGGCTTCTCTGCCCAACAAGGCCATCCTCTGCTACATATGCAGCTGGAGTCATGGGTCTGTGCATAAGTAGACTTTGGGTAGTGGTTTAGTCCCTGGGAGCTCTGATTGACTGGTATTGTCGTTTTTATGGGGATATAAGACTCTTAAGCTCTTTCAGTCCTTTCTCTAATTCCTCCAAAAGGGATCATTCTCAGTTCAATGGTTTGGCACTATCATTCGTCTCTGTATTTGTCATGCTCTGGCTGAGCCTCTCAGAAGACAGCTATATCAAGCTCCTGTCATCATGTACTAATTGGCTTCATAGATATTATCTATCTAGTTTTGTTGGCTGTATATACACATATATACATATATATATATACATATATATACACATACATACACATATATAATATATATACACACACACATATATACATACATATACACACACACACACACACACACACACACACACACACACACACACACACACACACACACACACACACACACATATATATATTTATCTGGGCCATATCCCCAGGTGAGGCAGGCTCTGAATGGCCACTCTGTCAGTCTCTGTTCCAAAATTTGTCTCCAAATCCAAACCTATGAATATTTTTGTCCCTCTTTTAAAGAAGGACTGAAGCATTTGCATTTGGATGTCCTTCTTCTTGAACTTCACATGCTCTGTGAATTGTATCTTGGGTAATTTGAGCATTTGGGCTAATATTTACTTATCAGTGTTGGGCTAATATCCACATATCAGTGAATGCATACCATAATGAGGTTTTTGTTGATGTTGTTGTTTTGTTTTGTTTTGTTTGTTTTTTTGGGTTTTTTGTAATTGGGTTACCGCACACAGGATGATATTTATTAGTTCCGTCCATTTGCCTATGAATTTTATGAAGTCATTGTTTTTGATAGCTAAGTGGTAATCTATTATGTAGATGTACCATATTTTCTGTATCCATTCCTCTGTTGAAGGACATCTGAGTCCTTTCCAGCTTCTGGCTATTATAAATAATATTATAATATTAACTTAGTGGAGCATGTGTCTTTGTTGAATGTTGGACCATCACTTGAGTATATGCCCAGGATAGGTATAGCTGGGTCTTCAGGTAGTGCAATGTCCAGTTTTCTGAGGAACCACCAAACTGATTTACAGTGTGGTTTTACCAGCTTGCATCCCATAACAATACAGGAATGTTCCCCTTTTTGCGCATTCTTTCCAGCATCTACTGTCACCTGAGTTTTTGATCTTAGCCATTGTGTCTGGTGTGATGTGGAATCTCAGGTCTGTTTTGATTTGCATTTCCCTGATAAATAAGGATGTTGAACGTTTCTTTAGGTATTTCTCAGCCATTTGATATTCCTCAGCAGAGAATACTATGTCTAGCTCTGTACCCCATTTTTAATACAGCTATTTGTTTATCTGGAGTCTAACTTCTGGAGTTATTTGTATATATTGGATATTACTCCTCTATCGGATGTAGGATTGGTAAAGATCTTTTCTGAATCTACTGACTGCCATTTTGTCTTGATGACAGTGTCCTTTGCTTAGAGAAGCTTTGCGGTTTTATGAGGTCATATTTGTTGATTCTTGATCTTAGAGCATAAGCTATTGTTTTGTTCAGGAAATTTTCTTCCATGCCCATGTGCTCAAGGCTCTTCCCCACTTTTTCTTCTATTAGTTTGAGTGTATCTGGTTTTATGTAAAGATCCTTGATCCACTTGGGCTTAAGGTTTGTACAGTGTGATAAGAATGGGTCAATTTGCATTTTTCTACATGCTGACCTCCATTTGAAACAGCACCATTTGTTGAAATTGCTATCTTTTTTCCACTGGATGGCTTCATTTCTGGGTCTTCACTTTTATTCCACTGAGGTACATTCCTGTCTCTGTACCAATGCCATACAGTTTTTATCACCATTGCTCTGTAATACTGCTTGAGGTCAGGGATGGTGATTTCCCCAGAACTTCTTTTATTGTTGAGGATAGTTTTCACTATCCTGAGTTTTTTTTTTTTTTTTTTTTGTTACTCCAAATTAATTTGCTCTTTCTGTCTCTATGAAGAATTGAGATGAAATTTTGATGGGGATTGAATAGAATTTGTAGATTGCTTTTGGCAAAATGGCCATTTTTACTATATTTATCCTGCCAATCCATGAGCATGGGAGATTTTTCCATCTTCTGAGATCTTCTTCAATTTATTTCTTCAGAGACTTGAAGTTCTTGTTGTACAGTTATTTCACTTGCTTGGTTAAATCACACCAAGGTACTTTATATTATTTGGGACTTTTATAAAGTGTGTCATTTCCCTAATTTCTTTCTCAGCTTGTTTATCCTTTGAGTAGAGGAAGGCAACTGATTTCTTTGAGTTAATTTTATACCCAGCCACTTTGTTGAAGTGGTTTATCAGGCTTAGGAGTTCTCTTGTGGAACTTTTGGGATCATTTAAATATACTATCATATCATCTGCAAATAGTGATATTTTGACTTCTTCCTTTCCAATTTGTATCCCTTAGGTCTCCATTTGTTGTTTGATTACTCTGGCTAAGATTTTGAGTACTATATTAAATAAATATGGAGATAATGGACAGCCCTGTCTAGTCCTGATTTTAGTAGAACTGCTTCAAGCTTCTCTCCATTTAATTTATTGTTGGCTACTGATTTGCCATATATTACTTTTAGTGTGTTTAAATTTTGGACTTGAAATCCTGATTTTTGTAAGAATTTTATCATGATTTTGTGTTGACTCAGCATCTAATGAAATGATCATGTGGATTTTTTCTATGAGTTTTTTACACAATGGATTACTTTGTTGGATTTCAGTACAGTGAACCATCACTGCATCACTGGGATGAAGCCTACTTGATCATGATGGATGATCATTTTGATATGTTCTTGGATTTGGTTTGTGATAATTTTATTTAGCATGTTTGTGTTGATATTCATAAGGAAAATTGGCCTGAATTAATCTCTTTGTTGGTTTTCGAGTGGTTTAGGTGTAAGCATAATTCTGGCTTCATAGAATGAATTGGTTTGTGCTTTTTCTGTTTTTATTTTGTGGAATAGTTTGGACAGTATTGGTATGAGGTCTTCTATAAAGGTCTGATAGAATTCTTCACCAAACCCAACTGGTCCTGGACTTTTTTTGGTTGGGAGACTTTTAATAACTGCTTCTATTTCTTTAGGAGTTATTGGACTGTTAAATTGTTTATGTTATCCTGATTTAACTTTGTTACCTGGTATATGTCTAGAAAATTGTCCATTTCATCTAGATTTTCCAGTTTTGTTGAATATAGTCTGTTGAAGTTGGTCTGATGATTTTTTAAATTTTCTCAGATTCTAATATTATGTCTCCCTTTTCATTTCTGATTTTGTTAATTCGGATGCCTTGTGGTTAGTCTGATTTATCTATCTTGTTGGTTTTCTCAAACAATCAGATCCTGGTTTTGTTTATAGTTCTATTTGTTTCCATTTGGTTGATTTCAACCCTGGGTTTGATTATTTCCTGCCTTATACTCCTCTTGGGTGTATTTGCTTTCTTTCTTTGTTCTAGAGCTTTTAAGTGTGCTATCAAGCTGCTAATGAATGCTCTCTCCAGATTCTTTTTGGTGGCACTCAGAGCTATGAGTTTTCCTCTTAGCCCTTTGCACAGTCATCTCAAAAATCTTGGGGTCTCCAAGGGAACTTCAAATTTACAGCTTCTTTTTCAATGAATGGGATCCATATATGATCTTCTGAATCCTCCAAAGGGCTAACATCACTTCTCCAACTTTTTCCTCCCTAGTACTCTAAGCTCAGGTTCATCCACTTCACTCCTGCTGCTACTGATCATCCAATAATACTGGTATCTCCAAAATACTGAAGTCTTCCTGAACTACTAGGCTTCACCAAGAGCATCTCATAGTATCTCTTTATGTAGGCAAGGCTCAAATCCTTTGCATGACCCCTTATATGCTGGACATCAACTGTAGCTCAGGCTGCACTTTCCATAGACTATCAAAGTGGGAATGCTCACTCCCTCTTCATGGCCCCATCATGGCTTTAAAACTAGCACCACCTAGGTGACTCTTATACATTACCAAGTACAGCTTCAGCACGAGGTACAATCTTGGCTATCTCTGGAACACAGCTTCTTTGTGTTCTTAGAAAACACATCGCAGAAGATTTCACTTCAATGATGCTGGTCTCTTATTAATCACCACAAATTTCTTAGCTCTAACTCACCAGCATCAATTGTCCACATTGTACCTTTTATTCTGAATTCTAAAGTCAGAGCCACATGGCTGAAAATGCCACGCTCTGCTGCTTGCTGAAGCTAGAACATGTCCCTCCCCCCCCCTCATACACACACCTTATTCTATTACCAGCTTTCTGTTTCCCAATTCCCTCACTGCCTAAGCTTGACTGTTCTGGAACTTGCTTTGTAGATTAACCTTGAACTCACGAGATCTACATGGCTCTGTCTTCTGTGACTAAAGGCATGTACCACCATGTGTAGATTTAAGCTTTTCTTTACCTAGAACTTTCTCTTTCCCGAGCTGGACTTGAACACAGAGATCTGTTTGCCATTCTCTCCTGAGATTAAAGGTGGGAACCATGCTTGGACCAAATTCAGCTAGTTGGGATCTTACCCCCATGTCACCACTCCCTAAATTCAATTTAATACCCTTGAACACAGGATTCAGCTCCATTTAACTTCCTGGTGTCCCTTTAATAGTCAAACCACACATTTTATATTTTCCCTTTCTACGCTTGCTATGCTTGTTTAAAATGCTCTTCATGAAACTAAACCAGAGAACAAGTCTTTAATGGGCCTTTCTGAGAATTTCTTTGCCAATGCAACTAATCAGAGTCTCTTTACCTTAGTCTCAAACACACTTTTCAGGGGAGAACAAAAAGCAGCCAAATCATTCACCAAAATGCTACAAAAACAGTCTCTAGGTCACACACTGAAGTTCTTTTCCACAGAAACATCAAGGACAGGACTACACAGCAACAAAATCCTCCTTATTTCAACTAGGATAGCTCATTAAGTCCCACTCAAAGCATTCCATGGCTTTCCAAATCCAAAGTCCAAAAATCTACATTTTTTCCAAACAAAAGCTTGGTCAGGCCTATCACAGCAATACCCCAGTCTCTAGTACCAGCTTCTATCTTAGGTTTACTGCTGTGAACAGACATCAAGACCAAGGCAAGTCTTATAGAGGACAACATTTAATTTGGGATGACATACAGATTTAGAGGTTCAGTCCATTATCATCAAGGCAGGAGCATGGCAGCATCTAGGCAGGTGGTAAAGTGGAGCTGAAGACTGTGAAGGCAGGCCTTGGAGTTCTACATCTTCATTTGAAGGCTGCTAGCTTCAAATGACTTCCATGTAGCTATGGTGAGGGTCTTAAGCCCAATTTCCTTGTGTAACACCTAATCCAACAAGGCCACAACTTCTAATCCTGTCATTCCCTGGGCAATGCATATATGAACCACCACTAATGGGAAATATGTTCTTTGTCCTAATTATATAATAGCAAGCTTCTTCTTCAATATCTATTTTCCTTAATTCATTTACATAATGAGGCAATAATTCTCCTAAGTTCTCTATGAGTAGTTGTGAAATTAATTGAAATTTATTTCATTTAAAACTTAGGAGACATTGACACACTCCATTGCTATTAAATAGTGGGTAGTAAGAGCTCTATGGCTTATTCTGCTCCTCTATTCTTTCCATCGTGCTTAAGGATTGTTTTGGAATGTGGCTTCAAAGACTGCAGTATGACAACCTCATTTTTTTCACAAAGCTGAAAAGTATAGTACATTATAAAGGTAACTGATAATGATGTGTTCCTTGATCCTTCTGCATTATTATGTTCAATCTTGTGATATCTCTGATTGGGATTTAAATTGACTACTTAGTGCAGTGATTCTCAAACTGCTAATTCTGTGACTTTTAATACAATGCCTTATGTTGTCGTGGCCACCAGTCATAAAATTATTTTTTTTTTGCTATTCCATTACCATAACTATAACTGTGAGCTTATAGGCACCGGTGGTATTAAATGATCATACTTCACTTTGAGAAGATTGCTGTGATAAGCTGGTTATTTGAATGAATTTGCTAGGATAGCATTCGTGAATTAATTTTTGAACCAAGAGGGTTCATGTATTTCACCATTAGCTCATTTCTTCTGTGTTTAATGCCTCAGTTAAGCACTCACAGCTTAAATTATTTATTCCAGTTGGGTAAATAATAATATTCTAAAAGAACCTATGGTATTGCATGCATTAAGCAAAAGAAAAAAGAGTTTTACTAGTGCTAGGTGGATAGGTGCCTTGCAATTTTATGTGCAATACAAATACAATTCTCCCCATTAAAGGAAGGATTTGATGAGATAAGAAAAAGCAAAGCTATTTTGTATGGCAAATATAGCTGTATACGTCAACTTCCAAGATTAAGCTCTTTATGTTAGTTCAAATTGTATGATAGGTTTAGGAATTCTTGATGCTTTTTTTCTTTTGTTGGCAAGTACATTCTTAGGACAATTTTATGCTTTCAAGGAGTTAAAATATCAAAGTTCTAGATGAAAATGGCTGGCTAATTACAACTAGGAAACATTAAGTTTGATTTTATAAAAGTCATTCAGAATCATGCTTATTATGTATGCAAGCCTCTCAAAGATAGTTTATTACAACATATCTAGGTTTGACATGCACATCAAGCCTGAAAGATGCCTCAATGGGTTAAAGCACTTGACAGCCAAATATATCAAGTGACCTGAGTTTTATTCTTTTGATCCATGGAATGCATTTGATAAGCTGAATACAGGATTGCTTAACTGGGTATCTCTAAGGTGAAATAGGAAGCAGAAAGGGGAGAATCACTACAAACTTTTCAAGACAACTAATTCAGAGTAAAAATACCCTGCACATCAGTAGGAGGAATTAGGTCCCTGCCATAATACCATATGGAAAGAAAACCTTGGACCTTCATATATGCACATGCCCATCATTGTATAGATCTCTCTCCTTTCTCTGTGTCTGTCTCTGTGTCTGTCTCTGTCTCTGTCTCTCTCTCTCTTTCTCTCTCTCTCTCTCTGTCTTTTACACACACACACACACACACACACACACACATACCACATCACACGTTTTAATCATATTTTCATTCTTTTCCAGCATTCTCTTTCTATTCTCTCTCCTCTCAGTTTAATTCACTTTTTTTTCAGACATGTCTTCCTATTTTCATTTCTTTATTCAGAGTCCAGTATCTTTAATTATGATTTCCTATAAGAACATGTCCATGACGGTGTCATATTTACTCAAAAAGTACTTTACCAGCAGCATTACCACAGAGAAATATGACCTCCATTACCTCTATCAGTTAAATGACTCTAGACTCTCAGAAACAGGTAAAGCATTATTATGCTCTTCTCTGTAGTGATGTAATAATGTGAGTGAATAATTATTTGGCAGAGGATTCTGTACAGTGTTCAATGAACGGCAGTTGTAAGCTAGGTTTTATTGTGACAAGCCAGCACAAGATTCTGCAGATCTTGCTTTCTAGACAGGACAAAATTTTTGTTAAGAATCATTTATTTTTTGTACAGATGTATACACATACACGTGTGTGTGTGTGTGTTTGTGTATGTGTGTGTGTGAGAGAGAGAGAGTGTGTGTGTGTGTGCATGAATGTGTGGCTAATTTACTCAAAGCTGAGAAAATGGCATCAGATACATTAGTGCAGCACTATAAAATTTGCTGCCTCCACACATGTGATGATAACTGAACTTATGTCCTCAACAAAAAAATCAGGGCTCTTTCTTTATGAATTCAGCCTGAAAACTGGATTTTTGGACTCTGAGCCAGAATAAAGTTTTATGCTGCTTTGATGAGCGTATTTTATCAGAGTAACAGGAAAAAATAATGATGCTAAGAGATTTTAGTGTAAATAGCTAGAAAGAGGGGCTTTTGCTGCTTTTTCAATTGAAGATGCACATTTCTTTGAATCTCTGTGAAGGAGAGTCATATCCCCATGTTAAATTGCTTAAGAAGATCACCAATCTTAAGCACCCAATATCATAATATTTCTATGGGCATATCTTAGTGATTCTATTCTGGCTTCAACTCCCATATGATCTCAGTGATTTTCCTCTGGCTTCAGCTCCTATATCATCTTAGTGATTCTGTTCTGGCTTCAGCTCCCATATGTGCATCTTTCACGTTCATTCCTTTTTACTTGTCCCTTCTACATCCTTGACCTCTACTGACATAAATACAGCCTTTGAAAATTATATTCTCCTTGGAGTTGAAGCAGACCTGGTGGTGGTAGAATATGGTATAGAACAGAGGAACTTGAACATCAATTAAGTATTTCTTACGGAGTAAATCCCCAGTTTTGAAAATTATATATTATGTGATGAAAGAGGACAAAGATATAAATAGTATCTTGAAACATCCAAAGAATATTATGATATACAGACAATACACAGTGAGGAACTCAGGGAACTCAGGGAACTCACAGGATTCCTGATACCGTAAGGTTTTGATTAAAGTACCTTGGTAGAGCACAGATCACCTAGATGAAGATAAGAAACTCATCCTTCCAGAGACTCCTGACACCACAGTGATTTTAAGTGTTCTCCATATTTACTTCAAGAGCATTTCAGTATCAGACTAAGAGTAAAAATGTTTGTAATAAATAACATGAAAAGCCAAATGTGAAATGAGTATAATAGAGACAACACATAAAATGGATACAAAGCTAAATTTTTTGTAACATTGTGATGGACTTTTTGGATTCGGAAAAGGATATGTACACAGAATCCATTTGTAAGTATAAATCTAATACAAAGATCTGCTTACTTTCATTCTATCTTTGTAGAAGTTCATTGAGTTCTACAGAGTTTTCTATAGAGTGATTCTGAAGAATTTTAGTGTGTAATGTAATTTATTTGCAAATTTTTATGATACAGTTTAGAATTTTTTTCAAGTGTGTATGAATGAATAATACATCTTTAAATTTCTGAGATTATTTAAGGAGGCCAGTCACCATTCTTAATAGGAATGTATTTCAAAAAGAAATATGAAGAAAATAAGTAATAGAAAAAATATAGCATTTTTATAATACCACTGAATCAATTCTTTGACCGATAAAAAGTATCATGTTGTCAGAAGGCAGATATGTTATACTCTTCTCTCTCTTGGCTACCTGAGTGCTCAATGGCTTATGCTGAGTCCATTTAATGAACTGAAATAATACTGTAGTTGGCTCCAGCCTTGCATACCTCTACTGATTTGCATGTAGCCAAAGCACAGCCCACCTCTGTGAAGATTTCATGAAAGGATGTTTACACTATGTGCAGAAGCCATTCTCAGTGAGGATACAGCATCAACATGAGTGTTCTCCCTGAACTCCTAGCACTGCTGCTGCTCTGGTTTTCAGGTAAGTCAGACAGAAGTGGAGCACATTGTGGTGAATGTTGCTTTGCTATTTATGGAAATTATCTTACTATATGTTTAATATTTTCTGTCTGTTGTACCTATTCAACCTCAGGTATGAGATGTGATATCCAGATGAACCAGACTCCATCCACTCTATCTGTATCTATTGGAGAATGAGTGATTATCTATTGCCATGCCAGTGAGAACATTAATACTTGGTTATCCTGGCACCAGTAGAAACCGGGGAATGCTCCACAACTACTCATCTATAAGGAATCCAATTTGCATTCTGAGGTTCCATCAAGGTTCAGTGGCAGTGGATCTGGAACAGATTACTCTCTCATCATCAGCAGCCTCGAGCCTGAAGACATTGCTACTTACTACTGTGTACAGGCTAACAGTCTTCCTCCCACAGTGATAAAAGTGATAACACAAACCTAGTGGGTCAACATTGTAAGTCTGCGCTGCATCAGTTGCCGCATGTAGTGTCTGCACCTATTAATATTTATAATACCCTCCTGGGTTGATAAACCATTTTGACGGTTATGGGAAACTGCCAGTGTGGTCTGTCTCTTTTCAAGCCCAAGATCACAGGGGTGACAAAATGTATCACAATTTACTTAAGAGTACTTTATTTTCTGGTTCGCTAATCCTAACTGTGCTGGTTTTTGCAATTCATACAGTTGAAAAAAACAAAAAACAAAAAACAAAAAACTTCTAAGTGTACTTCAAGATTGGCTATTTTTAATTCAGGGAACTCATGTCTGCATAATAGCAACATCGTGGCTTGTGGATTTATATTGTATTCTGTGATATCTCTTGAAACTTACATTTTATATAGCTGACATTAGCTTGGGATAGTGTTATGGTAGGTTCGAGAAATCTCAGTTGTGTGTGTGTGCAAGGTGGAAGAGGTAGTTCATAGGCACACAACTTGGGTATATGTTATCTTTGGCTATTTCAAACCTATTTCTTTCAGATCCACATGGTTTAAATGGAGTTACTCAAAGTGCCTTCCCTCTTAATAAGGCCACAAAAATGAAAAGATTGTTCAAATTATATCTGTGCTGCTTAAGTCATGTCTGCAAAGTATTTTCATCATGGCAAAGCAAAGGTTATGAACAGTAGGGAATTAATATTTTTGATTACTTAAAGAAAGTTAATTTTATAAGTTCAGTATTCTTAATGCTCATTCACAGTATATCTGACCAAACCATGATTTCTGTTGACAAATAAGTTGATGAATGAGTCTTAATATTCTTTGTTCCATAAAACACTACACTGTAATTTTTCACTCCTATAATATCACCCTATGGAGTTTTATACACATGATTAACGTTTCCATTAAATATAACATGGTAGAAAATGAGAACATTATACAAAAACACAATTTGGGAAATATTATATTGGAAGTACTGGTAGTCAAAGAGTTGGCAGTAGATAATCTTTTTATAAGTAAGCATCCATATGGAGTAGTACAGTGAGTAGAAAAGAAAGAATGACATTGACTATGTAACAGACTTATTCATAGTTTCCTTTCTGAATATGCAAATAAGCCAAAATTCAATCAAGAAGACAAAGTGCTAATTCTCTTTCTAAATAGCTGCCTGCTTACAGAGATTAAAAATCCGTTCATTGATTGAACATTTTGAACAATTTTTTTTTGTAATATAATTTCCAATAGTGTTGTTTAATTCAGGGAATTTAATGAAATTTGAGAGTCTAATTAGGAGAGATCAGTAGGGACATGCTACAATAAGCAGGTCATGTGAATAGATATAAAGAGTGTATTACCACCTTGGTCATTCCATTGTGCTATAGGAACAAGATTCTAGAGCACATGTTCAGTCATTTTGTGTTTTAATTGCCCAATGAGCCCTGGTTTCTGGAGAATATGCAGACCTACCTTACTTATAGCACTCTATTTTCTAACTGTTAGATACTACGTTATAATAACCCGTTAAAGGATATAATGCAGATGCCACACTTCTGTGTTAGAGTGCATTTTCATGTATATCATACCTTCATTTTGATGATGGTAGGCCAAGCCGATTGTGCAATGCAGATGCCTAATACACAGTGACCTATATGCTGATGAGCAGAATATAAGTTTCTGTGCTATGGAAGCAGAAGACAATGACACAGACTTAGGCTCTTGACTCTACTAAAACTTGAGAGTGTCTTGTTATGCCAGGTTTCATTTGAAAATATTCCCAGGCAATAGAGGCTACAGAAGTTCAGGCACACTGACAGAAATCCAGTTTCACACTTCTGTTACTACAAGTGACTTATGTTCTGACTTGCCCAATTATGGGACAGTTACTCCAATAGTGGCCAGAGGAGACAGGTAAAACACCTTCAGAGCCCAGGTTCATGATGATGAAGGTGCAATCTGGCCACTGTCTCTGAACCTCAATGAGACTGTTGACTTTTGCATAATTAAAACAATGTAGAGCTATATTTAAAGCACAACTGCTAGATTGTTGAAATACTGTCAGGGACTATAATCCTTGGTTCCTGATGAAAGGACACTCATTGTTGGGGTTTGGAGAAGATGAAGAAGAATATCCAAACTCATCAGCTGCTTGAACAAAATTCTCTTATAATTTAGGTGAGTGTGAAAGCCAGAACTCTAAGGACTAGAAGACTTTTTATTTTTACATGAGTATGAATTAGATGGTGAAGCATTAAAACCAAATTATCAAAAAGTATGGTTTGTAGAGTATTGACAAAACATAAATATAGAAGCTGATATTTTACACATGGACCTAAAGCTTCCACCAAATTCAGGGTCTTATTTTGTCATAATTCAAAGAGATTGGGAAGACTTTGATCATACATTGAAAGATGAATTATTTATATCTCATGGAGGTTCATTCTGTGTTTAGATGAAGATAATACACACACACACAAACGTGCGTGCGTGTGTGTGTGTGTGTGTGTGTGTTTTTTAAAATCATTTTAAGGCAAAAAAAGTGTGTGGACTTATCTTTTTGTTGAAAAATCTGTACATAAATTTGTTCCATTTTTGTTTGTTTGTTTGTTTGTTTACTTTACATCCAAATCACTGTTCCCTGTCCTGGTTATTCAGACACACAGCACCCATCTCATTCTCTTCTGAGAGGGCAAATTCGACTCCTCCAAATTATCACCCTATTCTCATACATTAAGTCTCCGCAGCAGTAGGCATATCCTCTCCCATTGAGACCAGACAAGGTAGCACATTTATGGAAATAGAATCCACAAGTTGGCAGCAGCTTAGGGATAGCTCCCAATCCAGTTGTTGGGGAAACTGCATGTAGACTAAGCTGAACCTCTGCTGCATGTGAGCAGCGGCCCTGGGTTCCAGCCATGCAGGCTCTTTGGTTACTGGCTCAGTCTATGAGAGCTTCCAAGTTAGACTATTTTACTCTGTTAGTCTTCTTGTGGAGTTCTTATGACTTCCCTGAAGGTCATACAATCCTTCCCCAAACTCTTTCAAAAGACTCCCTGTGCTATGTTCATTGTTTTGCTGAGATTCTCTGCATCTGCTTTTGTCTGCTGCTACTGGGTGGAGCCTCTCAAAAGGCAGTAATGCTAGGCTCCTGTCATGTCTGTCCCTTTGATCCTGGTTTACCTCACTCAGGCAAACATTTTCTAGTTCCATTCATTTGCCTTCAAAATTCATAATGTCCTTGTATTTCATAGCTGGTTAGAATTCTGTTGCATAAATGAACCACAGTTTCTGTATCCATTTTTTGGTTGCAGGACATCTTTATTGTTTCCAGCTGCTGTCTAATACAAATAAAGCTTGTATGAACATAGTGCAGCACATGTCCCTGTAGTGTGTTGGAACATACATTGGGTGCATGCCATGTAATTGTATAGCTGGATCTTCTGGCAGAACTGCTTCCGATTTTTTTTTTTCCGGAGCTGGGGATCGAACCCAGGGCCTTGCGCTTCCTAGGCAAGCGCTCTACCACTGAGCTAAATCCCCAACCCCTACTGTTTCCGATTTTTATGGAAAATAATCATATTGATTGCCAGAGTGGCTGAATAAGTTTGCACTAAATTGAAATTCATTCAATTGAAAAGCTTCTGAAAAGCAAAGAACACTATCAATAGGACAAAACAGCAATCTACAGGTTGGGAAAGGATATTCACCAACCTGACATCCAACACAGAATGTCCAAAAAATATAAAGAACTAAACATGTTGACACCAATAAACCAAATTACCCAATTCAAATCCTGGGCACAGAGCTAAAAAGAATTCTCAACAGAGGAATCCTGGATAGTTGAAAAGCACTTAATGAAATGATCAACCTTCTTAGTCATCAAGGAAATGCAAATGAAAGTAAACCTGATATTTCATCTTGCACTCACCAGAATGGCTAAGATCAAAAACTGAAGTGACAGTTCATGCTGGTTAGGATGTGAAGCCAGAGGAGTACTCCATTACTACACATTTATTAATAACTTTAAAAAAATAATTGGTGCTAAAATAAAAAATTGCAGGTAAAAATTATTTTACCAAACACATAAACATTTCTAATAGATCTACTCAAATGGAAGGGCAATTATTAATTTTAAAATATGGAGCCAGTCTTATATTATAGAAGACGAATAAGGTTTTAAAATCCACTAGTCCCTTCAAACAGGTGCTTGGATAGAGTAAAATTTACATATAGACAAGAATTCAAAAAGGCCACTAAAAGCATCAAAACCTAATACTGATGTTTGTAAATAGGTCTTGAGACCACATACACTTCAAATCGTTGATGTGCAACTAAGATCCAATTTCAAAATAAACACTAGAGTTTTGTCTGTCTTAAGCTTCAACATGGCATACCTCTACTTTGTACCTCCAAAATGCCATTCAATAACTTTTCTGAGAATATCACTTAGATTCTTCAGGTACAATGACGGTACCAGTTCATGAAGTCTACAGAGATTAAGTAATGTTTGTACTGCTGAAGCATACAGGGTACAGAGGAACCTCATGGGACTCTCATGCCCAAACCATGCAAACTCTTCAAAGTCTGACTACATCTGAGGCATTATGTCAGTAATGGAACCAAAAGAACAGCTGTGAAAACCCAACCTCACACATCTGCAACTCTGGGTGGTTTATGTTATGGTTTGTATCACCGTGGGGGCCAACTATTATGCTGAAAGCAGAAATATGTGGCAACATCTTCTGGCTGTAGGCTGCTGATGGTGAGTGTGTAATCTGTACCAGATCCACTACCACTGAACCTTGATGGGATGCCCGTATGCAAATTGTTTGTATTATATATCAGGAGTTTGGGAGCTTCTCCAAGCTTTTGCTGATACCAGTCTAAGTACTTGTTAATATTTTGACTTGCTTTGCAGTTGAGAGTGACTCTGTCTCCCACAGATGCAGACAGGAGTGAAGGAGACTGGGTCATCTGGATGTCACATCTCATGGCTGATATTGGAAATACACATCAAACACATACTGTTAATAACAGGAAAAACATAACTTTTCAAAGTACCAGGTACACTTCTGAAAGTGTTTTTGATATTGTCCATCTTACCTGGGACCCAAAGCAGCAGCAGCCCTAAGAGTAGAACTGGAGCCATCATGACTGGCCTGTGTCCTGTCTGGGACTGAATACCAAAGCGTGCAGATTGTCTAATAAGAAGGCATAGTTCAGTGGGCTGTGTTCCTCAGATATGCAAATCATGTGGTCTGGCACTGCTGCTTGGCTGACTTGCCTCTGTAACTTAATAAAGACATGATATCTCTGCCATACTCAGAAGGAAAGTTGGGATGCATAGATTTTTCTGACAGGAAATGTGATTATTTCTCTTGAGAAAGAGAAGAACAGTGTCAGCCCAGGCTCCTGTAAAGAGTGCATTATGTTCATTAAAATTTCTGCTGTGCTTTCCTCAAGAGAGCTCCAACTCATACAGTAACTGTTCTCTATGACACAATCCTATACCAGAAAAGATCTAGAAAACAGTACATAGGCCCCTTTTATATGTGCCTGGAAAAACTATTGGAAACACAGTGTCTTCCCTTTTGCTCCCCTCCCCTGATCCTCTTAATATGAAGTAGGAAACATACAGAAAAAGCAGAAACTCTGATTGGGGATTTAGCTCAGTGGTAGAGCGCTTGCCTAGGAAGCGCAAGGCCCTGGGTTCAGTCCCCAGCTCTGAAAAAAAGAACCAAAAAAAAAAAAAAAAGAAAAGCAGAAACTCAATACACAATGAACAGGAAAACAAAAAAAAATGTGATTCTTAAGTAACAGGACCAACATTCACTAAACTCTCATCTATATAAATTTGATGTGACTGTCTGCATTCATGACTGTTCTGAATTATGCATTACTGCTTCCCATCTTGTGGGTGATCTTTCTCTGATGTTGTCTCAGATCATTACTCCTATCATCTCTCATAGGTTTTGACGCTAAACATTATCACAAGCAACAGCCCTTACTCTGCTATGTGGTCATTCAGACTTTAAATGTTTCATGGTCCTTAAAAATCATAAACATATTTTCACTTTCTTCTGTTTTTATATATGTAATAAACAAAACTTTATTTGAATCATATCAACATAGTCTACATATTACATAAAATATAATAGGGATTAGAGATAGTTTTAAAAACAAAAACTTGGTAGAATTTCTGATTAGAGATATATACACTAACACCCCCTCCATGTTTTCTAAGTGAGTCAGTGAAACTAATTGTTTTCCAGTGACTGATGATGTCTAATGCCTCAAAGGAGTAATATACATTGAATGCTTATGGAAGGGATATACAGTAGTTGTTACATCAATACACACACATTTAAATTCATGTACCAAAATATTGTATTTAAGTCCTAAGCATAGTATACAGTCATTTCCAAACTTTCAAATGTGAAAAGATAAAATAACAGTACTCCTTATAGCAATTTATCTTGCCATTTGGGTTCTATAGACTACAATTTGCTTCAGACTCCATGACCATAGAACAAATGATACAGGGAAAATTGAGTGGCTTGAAGATTGAATGGTTGATGAAAGCTCCATGTCGTCTATCATGCCCATTAAATACCCAGAATAGAGGAAATAGCTCCTAGAAAATATAAAAAAAGATCAGTGATGGTCCTATGTTCACATAGAGGCTAGACTAATCCCCAGAGTGTCCTTTCTTCACTGTAAGCCATATCTTTATTTCTCCATAATCAAGGAAGCTGGGCCATACCAGTACCTTCAGTGAAGCCAGGTAGAGCATGTGGCTCTAGCTGATGTGCACATATGGAAGCCTCTGCTTGGAATCCTCAATAGGACTTGTAGAATTTGTTCTTTCTCTGATATGAAGGTGAAGATCCTTGATCCTTTTTCTCCTGCAGTTCTCAGTGACTGAGCTTCTAGTATAGATTTAAAAGAAGCAAGACTCGATAGGAAGAATCTGTAGCACTGGATATATTTATACTATCATAAGGTATGTGGTAAATACAGATTCCTTTTGATTAACATATGTAAAATTAAATACATCTGTATAGAATGTAAAGAATAAACTGTATACATTTGTTGAACAGAAAAACTTTTTCGTCAAAGATATGTGTTTCACTGAATAAAGGCACTTGTTGCTGTAGAGAGGATCTATTTTTGTTTTCCAGTGCCCTAAAATGGCTAAAAACATTGATAATTCTAGATCTACAGTATTTGATTGCCACTTCTAACTACCAGTAGCAACAGATATGTACTTGTCTCACCAGCATACATGCATCCAGGACACACATACACATAAACAGAAAATAAAGTAGAGCCAACCAGGGTAGAATACCAGAAGAAAGAGAGACAGGTCAGAATGTAGTGTGATAAGATCACTATTGATTATTGATTATTACTGGTTAGAAAACAGGTTGTTCTTTCACCAAAATTGTTTTTTAACATTAGAATGAAGGGACGTTGGTATAATATGCAGGAGGGGATGAAGGAAGAGGTGAATAGTGCCATGGGTTGATCCTCCACCCATTGCCTATACGGGAAGAAATAGAATGCAAGACAGTGTTTGGCAAGTGAAGAATGTAAAATGGAAAAAGATATATCTTTAGTTCCACAGTGAAGAAAAGTACAGAAAGCCTGATGATACCCACCAGAGGAAGTTTAGATCTTTTGAACAGAGAAACATTCCAGGATCTAATGCTGAAAAGCTGGAAGTTAAGAGTCTGAGTAATAAACCTGGAACATGGCAAATTAATAGATATATAGTGTCAAGCTAAATCAATCCAATGGGAAGAGACAGCTAAACTGTTCAGAAGAACACAAAAACCACACCCTCAACGGCTTCACTGAAACATCTACTTGCTCAATACTGTACAACCATTCATATTAAAAATTCTTTCATTGATGCATAAAGTCCTGTACAAGGTTGAGCAGGCTGCAGAAAAGGTTGCCACCTCCTGGCCATGGATCTTTTTTACAGGAGTCTTCAGTCATGCACTTCTATTTAAAGATAGTGTGAAACTCATTCTTTCATAATTTCAAATTATGCAAGACCATGGACTTCACACATTTAACGGAGAACCATAGTTTAGTAGAAGGAGTTCCTGAGGCAAAGACCCCCTGACTCATAACGTGAGAAAGAGCTTTTTGTTCCAATGGAGAGCACTATGAACAGGTTGGTAAATGTGCTGTATAATAATATTAACAATAATAACTTGACAAGTCTTAAGGTTTTTTTCTGTAAGAATAAAGAGCTATCCCATATTCTCCACCTCTGAAGTAGTCAAGAACCCAAGATGACAAGGAGCATCCATGCTCAGTAGGTAAAAGGCTTAGAAAATGATCATTGCATCTGCTGGAGCTAAAAAGGGAAGTTCTCCTGGTTTAATCTCCATAAAAAGTTTTAGCTGAAATGACGGCTGGTTTTTTGCATGAATTTGCTAGATCGCAAAAGTGAACAAAGATTTGAACCACGAGAGCCTAAGAGATTCAACATTAGCACATATATTGTGTTCAATGCCTCAATTAATAGCTTACAGCTTAAATTATTTATTATATTTGGACAGATATTAGTAGTTAAAGAACCTATTATGTTGTATGCTTCAATATTAGCACATATATTGTTCGATAGATTTAGGGAAGCTTCACTTTATTTTTCATTCAGTGGATAAGGTACATTCCTAGGACATTCCTTAAGACTTTTAGAGTTAGATTATCATAGTTCTAGCAGATAATGGCTGGCACATTGTATATATTGGATATTAGTCTTCTATCAGATGTAGGAATGGTGAAGATCTTTCCAAATCTGCTGCATGGTGCTTTGTCTTAATGACAGTGTCTTTTTTTTTTTTTTTGCTTTCATTCTTTTTTTTTATTTAACATTTATTGATTCTTTGTGAATTTTGCAACATGCACTCCAAATCCTACTTATCTCTACACACTTTTTTTTTTATTAACTTGAGTATTTCTTATATAGATTTCGAGTGTTATTCCCTTTCCCGGTTTCTGGGCAAACATCACCCTCTCCCCTACCCCTTCTTTATGGGTATTCCTCCTATCCTCCGCCCTTGCCGCCTCCCCCAACAATCTAGTTCACTGGGGATGAGTCTTAGCAGGACCCAGGGCTTCCCCTTCCACTGGTGCTCTTACTAGGATATTCATTGCTACCTATGAGGTCAGAGTCCAGGGTCAGTCCATGTATAGTCTTTAGGTAGTGGCTTAGTCCCTGGAAGCTCTGGTTGCTTGGCATTGTTGTTCATATGGGGTCTCGAGCCCCTTCAAGCTCTTCCAGTTCTTTCTCTGATTCCTTCAACGGGGTTCCTATTCTCAATTCAGTGGTTTTGCTGCTGGCATGTGCTCTGTGTTTGCTGTATTCTGACTGTGTCTCTCAGGAGAGATCTACATCGCTCCTGTCGGCCTGCACTTCTTTTTACATTTCATCCATCTTGTCTAAATTGGATGGCTGTATATACCCTATGGGCCACACGTGGGGCAGACTCTGAATGTAAGTGTTCCTTCTATGTCTGTTTTAATCTTTGCCTCTCTATTCCCTGCCAAGGGTATTCTTGTTCCCCTTTTAAAGAAGGAGTGAAGCATTCACATTTTGATCATCTGTCTTGAGTTTCATTTGTTCTAGGCATCTAGGGTAATTCAAGCATTTGGGCTAATAGCCACTTATCAATGAGTGCATACCATGTGTGTTTTTCTGTGATTGGGTTA
>NC_046156.1:55251671-55282119 GCF_011064425.1 Rattus rattus
TGTGTGTGTGTGTGTGTGTGTGTGTGTGTGTGTGTGTGCATGAATGTGTGGCTAATTTATTCAAAGCTGAGAAAATGACATCAGATACATTAGTGCAGCACTATAAACTTTGCTGCCTCCATCCAAGTGATGATAACTGAATTTATATCCTCAACAAAAAAGCCAGGGCTCTTCCTTTATGAATTCAGCCTGAAAACTGGATTTTTGGACTCTGAGCCAGAATAAAATTTTATGCTGCTTTGATGAGGGAATTTTATCAGAGAAACAGGAAAAAATAATGATCTAAGGGATAGTAGTGTAAATAGCTAGAAAGAGGGGCTTTTGCTGCTTTTTCAATTGAAGATGCACCTTTCTTTGAATCTCTGTGATGGAGAGTCATATCCCCATGTTAAATTTCTTAAGAAGATCACCAATCTTAAGCACCCAATATCATAATATTTCTGTGGGCGTGTCTTAGTGATTCTATTCTGGCTTCAACTCCCATATGTGCATCTTTCATGTTCATTCCTATTTACTTGTCCCTTCTACATCCTTGACCTCTACTGACATAAATACAACCTTTGAAAATTATATTCTCCTTGGAGCTGAAGCAGACCTGGTGGTGGTAGAATATGGTATAGAACAGAGGAACTTGAAGATCAATTAAGTATTTCTTAGGGAGTAAATCTCCAGTTTTGAAAATTATATATTATGTGATGAAAGAGCACAAAGATATAAATAGTATCTTGAAGCATCCAAAGAATATTATGAAATAGATACAATACACAGTGAGGAATGAAGGGAACTCAGGGAACTCACAGGATTCCTGATACCGTATGGCTTTGATTAAAGTACCTTGGTAGAGCACAGATCACCTAGGTAAAGATAAGAAACGCATCCTTCCAGAGACTCCTGACACCACAGTGATTTTAAGTGTTCTCCATATTTACTTCAAGAGCATTTCAGGATCAGACTAAGAGTAAAAATTTTTGTAATAAATAACATGAAAAGCCAAACGAAATGAGTATAATAGAGACAAATAAAAAAAAGGATACAAAGCTAAAAATTTTGTAACATTGTGATGGACTTTGATTTGGAAAAAGGATATACACAGAATCCATTTGTAAAAGATATAAATCGAATACAAAGATCTCTTACTTTTCATTCTATCTTTGTATAATTCATTGAGTTCTATAGAGTTTTCTATAGAGTCTGATTCTGAAGAAGTTTAGTGTGTAATGTAATTTATTTGCAAATTTTTATGATACAGTTTAGAATTTTATTTTTCAAGTGTGTATGAATGAATAATACATCTTTAAATTTCTTAGATTATTTCAGGAGGCCAGTCACCATTCTTAATAGGAATGTATTCCAAAAAGAAATATGAAGAAAATAGTGAGTAATAGAAAAAACATAGCATTTTTATGATACCACTGAATCAATTCTTTGACCGATAAAAAGTATCATGTTGTCTGAAGGCAGATATGTTATACTCTTCTTTCTCTTGGCTACCTGAGGGCTCAATGGCTTATGCTGAGTCCATTTAATGAACTGAAATAATACTGTAGTTGGCTCCAGCCTTGCATACCTCTACTGATTTGCATGTAGCCAAAGCACAGCCCACCTCTGTGAAGATTTCATGAAAGGATGTTTACACTATGTGCAGAAGCCATTCTCAGTGAGGATACAGCATCAACATGAGTGTTCTCCCTGAACTCCTAGCACTGCTGCTGCTCTGGTTTTCAGGTAAGTCAGACAGAAGTGGAGCACATTGTGGTGAATGTTGCTTTGCTATTTATGGAAATTATCTTACTATATGTTTAATATTTTCTGTCTGTTAAATGTATTCAACCTCAGGTATGCGATGTGATATCCAGATGAACAGACTCCATCCACTCTATCTGCATCTATTGAGAACGAGTAATTATCAGCTGCCATGCCAGTGAGATCATTAATACTTGGTTATCCTGGCACCAGTAGAAACCAGGAATGCTCCATAACTACTCATCTATAGGCATCTAATTTGCATACTGAGGTTCCATCAAGGTTCAGTGGCAGTGGATCTAGAACAGATTACTCTCTCATCAGCAGCAGCCTCCAGCCTGAAGACATTGCTACTTACTAGTGTGTACAGGCTAAGAGTCTTCCTCCCACAGTGATACAAGTGATAACACAAACCTCCTAGTGGGTTAGCATTGTAAGTCTGTTCTGCATCAGTTGTCGCATGTAGTGTCTGCACCTATTAATATTTATAATACCCTCCTGGGTTTATAAACCATTTTGACGGTTATGGGAAACTGCCAGTGTGGTCTGTCTCTTTTCAAGCCCAAGATCACAGGGGTGACAAAATGTGTCACAATTTACTTAAGAGTACTTTATTTTCTGGTTGGCTAATCCTAACTGTGTACTTTATTTTCTGGTTGGCTAATCCTAACTGTGCTGGTTTTTGCAATACATATAGCTGGAAAAACAAAACAAAACAAACAAACAAAAAAAAAAACAAAAAGCTTCTAAATGTCCTTCAAGATTGGCTATTTTTAATTCAGGGAACTCATATCTGCATAATAGCAACATTGTGGCTTATGGATTTATATTGTATTCTGTGATATCTCTTGAAACTTACATTTCATGTAGCTGACATTAGCTTGGGATAGTGTTATGGTATGTTAGAGAAATCTCAGTTGTGTGTGTGTGTGTGCAAGGTGGTAGAGGTAGTTCATGAGCTCAGTACTTGGGTATATGTTATCTTTGGCTATTTCAAACCTATTTCTTTCAGATCCACATGGTCTAAATGGAGTTACTTAAAGTGCCTTCCCTGTCAATAAGGCCCCAAAACTGAAAAGATTGTTCAAATTATATCTGTGCTGCTTAAGTCATTTCTGCGAAGTATTTTCATAATGGCAAAGCAAAGGTTATGAACAGTAAGGAATTAATATTTTTATTAAAGAAAGTTAATTTTATAAGTTCAGTATTCTTAATGCTCATTCATAGTATATCTGACCAAATCATGATTTCTGTCGACGAATAAGTTGATGAATGAGTCTTAATATTCTTTTGTTCCATTACTGTAATTTTTTCAGCTCCTAAAATATTTCACCGCATGGAAGTTCAAATATTAAAGTTTCCATTATAACATAAAAATGAGAACATATACAAAAACACAATGTAGAAAAATATTATATTATCTGGTAGTCAAGGAAGGCAGATAGATAACTTTTTTATAAGGAAGCATCCATATGGGAGTAGTACAGTGAGTAGAAAAGGAAGAATGACATTGACAATGTAACAGTCTTATTTATAGTTTCCTTTCTTAATATGCAAATAAGCCAAAATTCAATCAAGAAGACAAAGTGCTAATTCTCTTTCTAAATAGCTGTCTGGTTACTGAGATTAAAATCAGTTCATTAATTGAAAATTTTGAACAACAATTTGTTTTTCTAACATAATTTCCAATAGTGTTGTTTAATTCAAGGAATTTAATGAGATTTAATTCAGGGAATTTAATGAGATTTGAGAATCAAATTAGGAGAGAACAGTAGGGACCTGCAACAATAAGCAGGTTATGTGAATAGATATAAAGAGAGTATTACCACGTTGGTCATTCCATTGTGCTATAGGAACAAGTTTCTGGAGCACATGTTCAGTCATTTTGTGTTTTAATTGCCCGATGAGCCCTGTTTTCTAGAGAATATACAGACCTACCTTAATTATAGCACTCTATTTTCTAACTATTAGATACTACGTTATAATAACCCATTAAAGGATATAATGCAGATGCCACATTTCTGTGTTAGAGTGCATTTTCATGTGTAACATACCTTCATTTTGATGATGGTACACCAAGCCGATTGTGCAATGCAGATGCCTAATACACAGTGACCTATATGCTGATGAGCAGAATATAAGTTTCTGTGCTATGGAAGCAGAAGACAATGACACAGACTTAGGCTCTTGACTCTACTAAAACTTGAGAGTGTCTTGTTATGCCAGGTTTCATTTGAAAATATTCCCAGGCAACAGAGTCTACAGAAGTTCAGGCACAATGGCAGACAACCAATTGCACACTTCTGTTACTACAAGTGACTTATGTTCTGACTTGCCCAATTATGGGACAGTTACTCCAATAGTGGCCAGAGGAGACAGGTAAAACACCTTCAGAGCCCAGGTTCCTGATGATGAAGGTGCAATCTAGCCACTGTCTCTGAACCTCAATGAGACTTATTCTTACAAGTGAGATAAACCATAGATGAATGTTTTTGGAGATTTTCCTGATGTTTGTTGGTACTATGGTGCTCAGTAAGCAACTATCCATTTTGTTCCCTCAAAGGTTTGGATAAATTAATGGAGTCTGGAATATCTGGATGTCACATCTTTAAAAAGAAAATTAAGATACAAATTGAATAATCCCTGAGATGAAGTATTTAAGTGAGAAGTTACTTTTAAATTACAAGACATCCCTTACAGTAATGGATAAGCAAATTCATATTGCTGTCATACTTTAATTGAGGAAGAATAGCAGGAACCCAAGAAAAAGAGTATGGACCTCATGTCCATTCTGTGTTCTAACAGCAACTGATTCTTCTGAGGGTGCGACCCACCCGTGAAGAAATCCTTATGGTTCAGGACTAGGCTAGGGCATACACAAATCAGGAGCACATTGTCAAGACTGAAAACAGCTACATTTTGGATAATTGTTGTTGTAAAAATATAAAAATAAAAAAGTATGGTGGTCTTTTACCCCGCTAGGTCTGCACCACAGTGTCCCAAGATATCTGCTAGATATCTTGGCGGAAACACATCCCAGCCGCACACTTTCCTACACTCAAAGCCCCACATAAAAGAACACACAACACAATAATCTTAGATCCAATTGGTAAGATATAATTGCCCACTTAAACATTCAAAGCCCGGTACCATCCATCCCTTAGGAACATTAATAACAACGTGTAAATACACAGAGCAGAATCTTAACATCACCTGCCATAGCTTCTCCACTCTCTCCATCTCTCTCTCTGTTCTAGTCTCCTCCTCTTCCTTCAAACTTCTCTCCCGCCCATCCTTCCTTCTCCTCCAATGACAGGCCTCCTTCTATCCTGTACCTGCCCTTCACCTGTACTTTACAAATTCAATGGGGAGGCTCTGGTGAAGTCACTTGATTACTCAGTATGTGACTAGGCAGCTGTTCTTGGGGCAGTGGAATTAGCATCAAAATACAGTAACTTCAGGGTAAACCACAAGAGATAATCTGAATAACTAATCCTGAATAAGCACCTTCTGTTGTCTCAGAATATAAATTTGATGCATAGTTTTCTACAAAGGAAAAAGTTTATCTTGAGCCCTGCAAGTAGCATGGGATTTTGAATAACTCTGGATCATGCTTTCCTTGCTACTATCTCATTAAGACCTAGTCATCTACAACAGCACAGTCTCAAAAGTACAAGAAGTTCACAGGCTCTTTTCATTGCTGAATCATTTTCTTCTTTGCTCCATTCCCTTTAATACACAGAATGGTGTACAAGTGCAATAAAAACAAACAAAGTCATAATAGAATTTTTTTTACATCAGTGAAAAATGTGCTAATGTTTCTAAATTGTATCTCACCACACCCACTTTGCCTCCTTGTGACAAACACACTGTCCTGCTATCACTTCTCCTTATATAGCTAACCTTCCCTATTCTGGTGTGCTTCTTCCCTATTGAGTCAGAGTGAGTTGATGGACACTGTGCTTGGCTCAAGGGTATATTCACCTAATGCTTCCTACCATGAGTTCGCTAGTCCCTCCTTTCACTGCCTCATGTTTGTTAACTCATTTTTCCTTTTTGGAACATGGGAAATGAATTCAGTTTTGTGAAACGATATGCTGAGTCTTGCCGAGGAAAATTCCAAGAGCACAGAGAGTATCTGCCCCTAGTGTACCCTCAATCTGCATATGGTCTTCTGCCTTGTTTTCATGCTTCCCTAAGATATAATCTGTAAATATATGCCAGACAATGGTCTTTAAATTAATTCACCCTGAGTAAGTTTTCAAGGAGCTGCTGACGAACATTTATTTATTCAAGTTTTGTCTAATCTTGTGTTTCCAATCATGATTTCTGAATTCAAACTGCCTGGTTTGGATCGCCTCCTCCTTTATTGAATCCGTGTATACAATGTACCAGAATCTAATGTAAACTGTGTGGACCATTGCAGTGAGTTGGTCTGATGCTACTTTATTTCAATGATAATATTGAATCCAAAAACAGGTTACCGCAATGAGAAGAGAGTTTGCAGAAAGATGCTAAATGACTCTGTCCCAAATTATTTCCGAGAGTTAAATGATGTTGTCAATACTCAATACTTGTGCAAAAGAGACACAGGTGGGCTTAAGGTGTACTGTGGTGAAAATTGGAGAGAAGTGTAGGGAGCCATATGGGATTTGGGCCTGGCCTCTTTGTGACTGTATAGCGCAAGGTGGCTACGTGACTCTGGGCTGTATGGCCACAGATGCTCACCCCTAAAATGGCTGCTGTAAGATTATGAGATTGTTGGACAAAAGCCTCTCCCAGGAAGATTCAGGGAACAATCACAGGATGTTTCAGCCTGAGCAAAGCTAGTGCCCTGCCCTGATCAGATTCCTGAGAAGGGCTAGACGTTTTCAAAGAATATGTCCCCAGAAGACTGTTGCCTCTTTGTTTAAGGAGGATATCTTGCAGTTTAGTGATTCACCTTATATCCTTGGGCACTTCTCAGTACTTCCCCATCCTAAGCTTCAGTTCCTGCTTCAGTTCCTGCTTCAGAGCTTTAAATGCTATACATTCCTCTCAATAAATGAGACCTTGACAACAGAACCTTGCTTGGTCTCCTTCATTTCTCCCCCACACCTGACCTTCAGGTAGCGCCTCTTCAGGAACCTAAATAACTGGACCTTCTGTACGGGTCAAAGAAGTACCAGTAAGAAGAGAAAAAAGAAGCCCCATGGCTTAGAAATAAAGAAAATGTGACCCTGTAGATGGCCAGTTAAGAGCAGCCCATAGGAAACAATACGTAATACCTCAGGTTTATAGATAGGAAAATAGATTCTAACAGCATACAGGGTAGGAAGTTCCCAAGTTTTGTACTGTTTAATTTTTTTTGTAAACATAAAAGCTTTGTGTGCTTTTTATTTTGGAACTAAAAGTTTAGAAGCTTTGTAGAAACACCAGGTTGGGATATAGTAATAAGTACAACATAGCGATAGGCTGTGGTCTACCTAATTCCTTTTAGTTCCTTTCATTCCCAGGTAATCTCCTGCTTTCACAGGAGAATATTCACAAGTGTCATGTGAAAGAGACCTGAAGACCCTCAGATGAAAGATTATAGACTCCCTGCCAAAAGATGTAAGCAGGAAAAATTAGGCAAAAATTTGGGTATGACAATATTATATGCTGACTTTTGCATAATTAAAACAATGTAGAGCTATATATAAAGTACAACTGCTAGATTGTGGAAATACGGTCAGGGACTATAATCCTTGGTTCCTGATGAAAGGACACTCATTGTTGGGGTTTGGAGAAGATGAAGCAGAATATCCAAACTCATCAGCTGCTTGAACAAAATTCTATTATAATTTAGGTGAGTGTGATAGCCAGAACTCTAAGGACTAGAAGACTTTTTATTGTTACATGAGTATGAATTAGATGGTGAAGCATTAAAACCAAATTATCAAAAAGTATGGTTTGTAGAGTATTGACAAAACATAAATATAGAAGCTGATATTTTACACATGGACCTAAAGCTTCCACCAAATTCAGGGTCTTATTTTGTCATAATTCAAACAGATTGGGAAGACTTTGATCATACATTGAAAGATGAATTATTTATATCTCATGGAGGTTCATTCTGTGTTTAGATGAAGATAATATACACACACAAACATGTGTGTGTGTGTGTGTGTGTGTGTGTGTGTGTGTGCGTGTTTTAAAATCATTTTAAGGCAAAAAATTGTGTGGAATTATCTTTTTGTTGAAAAATCTGTACATAAATTTGTTCCATTTCTGTTTGTTTGTTTGTTTGTTTGTTTACTTTACATCCAAATCACTGTTCCCTGTCCTGGTTATTCAGACACACAGCCCCCTTCTCATTCTCTTCTGAGAGGGCAAATTCCACTCCTACCAATTATCACCCTATTCTCATACATTAAGTTTCTGCAGCAGTAGGCATATCCTCTCCCATTGAGACCAGACAAGGTAGCACATTTATGGAAATAGAATCCACAAGTTGGCAGCAGCTTAGGGATAGCTCCCAATCCAGTTGTTGGGGAAACTGCGTGTAGACTAAGCTGAACCTCTGCTGCATGTGAGCAGCCGCCCTGGGTTCCAGCCATGCAGGCTCTTTGGTTACTGGCTCAGTCTATGAGAGCTTCCAAGTTAGACTATTTTACTCTGTTAGTCTTCTTGTGGAGTTCTTATGACTTCCCTGAAGGTCACTCAATCCCTCCCCAAACTCTTTCAAAAGACTCCCTGTGCTGTGTTCATTGTTTTGCTGAGACTCTCTGCATCTGCTTTTGTCTGCTGCTGCTGGGTGGAGCCTCTCAAAATGCAGTAATGCTAGGCTCCTGTCATGCCTGTCCTTTGATCCTGGTTTACCTCACTCAGGAAAACATTTTCTAGTTCCATTCATTTGCCTTCAAAATTCATGATGTCCTTGTATTTAATAGCTGGATAGAATTCTGTTGCATAAATGAACCACAGTTTCTGTATCCATTTTTTGGTTGCAGGACATGTTTATTGTTTCCAGCTTCTGTCTATTACAAATAAAGCTTCTATGAACATAGTGCAGCACATGTCCCTGTAGTGTGTTGGAACATATATTGGGTGCATGCCCTGTAATTAGATAGCTGGATCTTCTGGCAGAACTGTTTCCAATTTTATGGAAAATAGTCATATTGATTGCCAGAGTCGTTGAACAAGTTTGCACTAAATCGAAATTCGTTCAATTGAAAAACTTCTGAAAAGCAAAGAACACTATCAATAGGACACAACAGCAGTCTACAGGTTGGGAAAGGATATTCACCAACCTGACATCCAACACAGAATGTCCAAAAAATATAAAGAACTAAAGATGTTGACACCAATAAACCAAATTATCCAATGTAAATCTTGGGCACAGAGCTAAAAAGAATTCTCAACAGAGGAATCCTGAATAGTTAAAAAGCATTTAATGAAATGCTCAGAGTTCTTAGTCATCAAGGAAATGCAAATGAAAGTAACCCTGATATTTCATCTTGCACTCCCCAGAATGGCTAAGATCAAAAACTTAAGTGACAGTTCATGCTGGTTAGGATATGAAGCCAGAGGAGTACTCCATTACTACACATGTTTATTCATAGCTGTAAAAAAAGAATTGGTGATAAAATAAAAAATTACAGGTAAAAATTATTTTACCAAACACATAAAGATTTCTAATGGATTACTCATATGGAAGGGCAATTATCAATTGTAAAATATGGAGCCAGTTTTATATTATAGAACACAAATAAGGTTTTAAAATCCACTAGTCCCTTCAAACAGGTGCTTGGATAGATTAAAATTTACATAAAGATAAGAATTCAAAAAGGCCACTGAAATCATCAAACCCTAATACTGATGTTTGTAAATAGGTCTTGAGACCACATACACTTCAAATCATTGACTTGCAACTAAGATCCGATTTCAAAATGAACAGTAGAGTTTTGTCTGGCTTAAGCTTCAACATTGCATACCTCTACTTTGTAACTCCCAAATGTCATTCAATAGCTTTTCTGAGAATTCCTCAGGTGCAATGACTGCAACAGTTCATGAAGTCTACAGAGATTAAGTAATGTTTTTACTGCTGAAACATAGAGGGTACAGAGGAACCTCATGGGACTCTCATGCCCAAACCATGCAAACTCTTCAAAGCCTGACTACATCTGAGATATTATGTCAGTAATGGAACCAAAAGAACAGCTGTGAAAACCCAATCTCACACATCTGCATCTCTGGGTGGTTTATGTTATGGTTTGTATCACTGTGGGGCCAACTATTATGTTGCAAGCAGAAATATGTGGCAACATCTTCAGGCTGCAGGCTGCTGATGGTGAGTGTGAAATCAGTACCAGATCCACTGCCACTGAACCTTGATGGGATGCCCGTTTGCAAACTGTTTGCATTATATATCAGGAGTTTGGGAGCTTCTCCAAGCTTTTGCTGGTACCAGTTTAAGTTCTTATTAATATTCTGACTTGCTTTGCAGTTGAAGTGACTCTGTCTCCCCTACAGATGCAGACAGGAATGAAGGAGACTGGGGTCATCTGGATGTCACATCCTCATGGCTGATATTGGAAATACACATCAAACACATACTGTTAATAACTTGAAAACATAACTTTTCAAAGTACCAGGCACACTTCTAAAAGTATTTTTGATATTGTCCATCTACCTGGGAGCAAAAAAGCAGCAGCAGCCTAAGAGTTGAACTGGAGCCATCATGACTGGCCTGTGTCCTGTCTGGGACTGAAGACCAAAGCGTGCAGATTGTCTAATAAGTCGTACTTAAGTGGGACTGTGTTCCTGGGGATATGCAAAATCTAGGGTCTGGCACAGCTGCTTTGGTTGACTTGCCTCTGTAATTTAATAAGACATGATGTCTCTGCCATACTCAGAAGGAAAGTTGGGATGCATAGATTTTTCTGACAGGAAATGTGATTATTTCTCTTGAGAAAGAGAAGAACAGTGTCAGCCAGGCTCCTGTAAAGAGTGTATTATGTTCATTAAAAATTTTCTGCCATGCTTTCCTCAAGAGAGCTCCAACTCATACAGTAACTGTTCACTATGACACAATCCTATACCAGAAAAGATCTAGAAAACAGTACATAGGCCCCTTTTATATGGAAAAACTATTGGGAATACAGTGTCTTCCCTTTTGCTCCCCTCCCCTGATCCTCTTAATATGAAGTAGGAAACATACAGAAAAAGCAAAAACTCAGTACACGATGAACAGGAAAACAAAAAAAAATGTCAATCTTAAGTAACAGGACCAACATTCACTAAACTCTCATCTATATAAAGCATATGTGACTGTCTACATTCATGACTGTTCTGAATTATGCATTGCTGCTTCCCATCTTGTGGGTGATCTTTCTCTGATGATGTCTCAGATCATTACTCCTATCATCTGTCATAGGTTTTGACCCTAAACATTATCACAAGCAGCAGCCCTTACTCTGCAATGTGGTCATTCAGACTTTAAATGTTTCATGGTCCTTAAAAATCATACACATATTTTCACTTCCTTCTGTTTTTATATATTTAATAAACAAAACTTTATTTGAGTCATATCAACATAGTTTACATATTACATAAAATATAATAGGGATTAGAGATAGTTTTAAAGACAAAAACTTGGTAGAATTTCTGATTAGAGATATATACACTAACATCCCCTCCATGTATTCTAAATGAGTCAGTGAAACTAATTTTTTTCCAGTGAGGTTTTAGTGATGTCTAATGCCTCAAAGGAGTAATAGACATGGAATGCTTATGGAAGGGACATATAGTAATTGTCACATCAATACACACACATTTAAATTCATATGCCAAAATATTGTATTTTAGTCCTAAGCATACTGTACAGTTATTTCCAAACTTTCAAATGTGAAAAGATAAAGTAACAGTACTCCTTATAGCAATTTATCTTGCCCTTTGGGTTCTATAGACTACAATTTGCTTCAGACTCCATGACCATAGAGCAAATGATACAGGGAAGACTGAGTGGCTTGAAGATTGAATGGTTGACGAAAGCCCCATGTCGTCTATCATGCAAATTAAACACCCAGAATAGAGGAAATAGCTCCCTGAAAATATAAAAAGAGATCAGTGATGGACCTATGTTCACATAGAGGCTAGACTAATCCCCAGAGTGTCCTTTCTTCACTGTAAGCCATATCTTTATTTCTCCATAATCAAGGAAGCTGGGCCATACAAGTACCTTCAGTGAAGCCAGGTAGAGCATGTGGCTCCAGGCAAACAAAACGCTGATGTTAACATATGGAAGCCTCTGCTTGTAACCCTCAATAGGACTTGTAGAATTTGTTATTTCTCTGATATGAAGGTGAAGATCCTTGATCCTTTTTCTCCTGCAGCTCTCAGTGATTGAGCTTCTAGTATAGATTTAAAAGAAGCAAGACTCGATAGGAAGAATCTGTAGCACTTGACATATTTATACTATCATCAGGTATGTGGTAAATACAGATTCTTTTTTATTAAAATATGTAAAATTAAATACTTCTGTATAGAATGTAAAGAATAAACTATATAAATTTGTTGAATAGAAAAACTTTTTTTGTCAAAGATATGGTTCACTGAATAAAGACACTTGTTGCTTTAGAGAGGATCTATTTTTGTTTTCTAGTGCCCTAACATGACTAAAAATATGATAATTCTAGATCTACAGTACTTGATTTCCACTTCTAACTACCAGTAGCAACATATATGTACTTGTCTCACCAGCATGCATGCATCCAGGACACACATACACATAAACAGAATATAAAGTAGAGCCAACCAGGGTAGAATACCAGAGGAAAGAGAGACAGGTCAGAATGTGGTGTGATAAGATCACTATTGATTATTGATTATTACTGGTTAGAAAACAGGTTGTTCTTTCACCAAAATTGTTTTTTAACATTAGAATGAAGGAAAGTAGGTATAATGTGCAGGAGGGGATGAAGGAAGAGGTGAATAGTGCCATGGGTTGATCCTCCACCCATTGCCTATACGGGAAGAAATAGAATACAAGACAGTGTTTGGCAAGTGAAGAATGTAAAATGGAAAAGAATATATCTTTAGTTCCACAGTGAAAGTACAGAAAGCCTGATGATACCCACCAGAGGAAGTTTAGACCTTTTGAACAGAGAAACATTCCAGGATCTAATGCAGAAAAGCTGGAAGTTAAGAGTCTGAATAATAAACCTAGAACCTGGCAAATTAACAGATATATAGTGTCAAGCTAAATCAATCCAATGGGAAGAGGCAGCTAAACTGTTCAGAAGAACACAAAAACCGCACCCTCTACTGCTTCACTGAAACATCTACTTGCTCAATGCTCAATACTGGAAAACCATTCTTTTTTTTTTTTTTTTTTTTTTGGTTCTTTTTTTTTTCGAGCTGGGGACCAACCCAGGGCCTTCCCTAGGTAAGCGCTCTACCACAGAGCCAAATCCCCAGCCCTAAAGATGAGAAAAACCCAACTGTGAGGCTGGGCTTCTTTGTTTTTCAAATTTCTTTCTTTTTTTTTTTTTTTTTTGGACAACCATTCTTATTAAAAATTCTTTCAGTGATGCATAAAGTCCTGTACAAGGTTGAGCAGGCTGCAGAAAAGATTGCCACCTCCTGGCCATGGTTCTTTTTTACAGGAGGCTTCAGTCATGCTCTTCTATTTAAAGATAGTGTAAAACTCTTTCACAATTTCAAATTATGCAAGTCCATGGACTTCACACATTTAAAAGGGAGAACCATAGTTTAGTAGAAGAGTTGCTGAGGCAAAGACTGACTCATAACGTGAGAAAGAACTTTTTGTTCCAATGGAGAGCACTATGAACAGGTTAGTAAATGTGCTGTATAACAATATTAACAATAATAACTTGACAAGTCTTAAGGGTTTTTCCAGTAATAATAAATAGCTATCACATATTCTGCACCTCTGAAGTAGTCAAGAACCCAAGATGACAAGGAGCATCCATGCTCAGTAGGTAAAAGGCTTACAAACTGATCATTGCATCTGCTGGCACTAAAAAGGGAAGTTCTCCTGGTTTAATCTCCATAAAAATTTTAGCTGAATTGACAGCTGGTTTTTTGCATGAATTTGCTAGATCGCAAAAATGAACAAAGATTTGAACCCTGAGAGCCTAAGAGATTCAACATTAGTACATATATTGTGCTCAATGCCTCAATTAATGGCTTACAAATTAAATTATGTATTATATTTGGACAGATATTAGTAATTAAAGAACTTATTATGTTGTATGCTTCAATATTAGCACATATATTGTTCAATAGATTTAGGGAAGCTTCACTTTATTTTTCATTCAGTGGATAAGGTACATTCCTAGGACATTCTTTAAGCCTTTTAGAGTTAGATTATCATAGTTCTAGCAGATAATGGCTGGCTCGTTGTATATATTGGATATTAGTCTTCTATCAGATGTAGGATTGGTAAAGATCTTTCAAAATATGCTGCATGGTGTTTTGTCTTAATGACAGTGTCTTTTGCCTTACAGAAACTTTGCAATTTTATGATGACCCATTTGTTTACTGTTGATCTTAGAGCATAAGCCATTAGTGCTCTGTTTAGGAAATTTTCTCGAGTGCCCATGTGTTTGACACTCTTCCAAATTTCTGTTGTACTTCTTTCAGTAAATGTGGTTTTTGTGGAGGTCCTTCATCCACTTGTATTTCAGCTTTGTACAAAACAATCAGAATGGATTGACTTGCATGCTGACCACAAGTTGAGCCATCATTATGTGTTGAAAATGCTATCATTATTCCATTGGATGTTTATAGTTCCTTTATCAAACATCAAGTGGCCATAGATGTGTAGCTCCTTTCTGGATCTTCAATTCTATTTCTTTGACCTACCTGCATGCCTCTGTAGCAATAAGATGCAATTTTCATCAGTACTGCTCTGTTATACAGCTTGAGGTCAGCAATGGTGATTGCCCCAGAAGTTCTTTTATTTTTGAGGGTACTTTTCATTATCCTAGGTTTTTGTTATCCCAAGTGAATTTGCAACTTGCTCTTTCTAAGTGTATGAAGATTTGAGTTGGCATGTTGATGGTGATTGCATTGACTCTGTAGATTCCTTTCAGCAAGATGGCTATTTTTACTCTATTAACACTGCCAGTCCATGAACATGGGAGTTCTTTCCATCTTCTGAGATCCTCTTCAATTTCATTCTTCAGATACTTGAAAATCTTGTCATACAGTATGTCACTTGCTTGGTTACAGACACACCAAGATATTTTATATTATTTGTGACTAATGTGAAGGGTGTTATTTCCCTAATTTCTTTCTCAGCCTGTTTATACTTTGGTAGAGGAAGGCTACAGATATTTTGAGTTAATTTTATATCCAGCCACGTTGCTGAAGTTGTCTATCAGGAGTCTTAGTCAGGGTTTCTATTCCTGCACAAACATCATGACCAAAATGCAAGTTGAAGAGTAAAGAGTTGATTCAGTTTACTCTTCCATATTGCTGTTTATCATCAAAAGATCTTAGGACTGGAACCCAAGCAGGTCAGGAAGCAAGAGTTGTTGCAGAGGCATGAAGGGATGCAACTTACTGGTTTGCTTCTCCTGGCATGTTCAGCTTGCTTTCTTATAGAACCTAAGAGTACCAGCCCAGGGATAGTACCATGAAATATCACCTGGCATCCTGAAAAATCACACCAAAACAACATGGTTCCACAAGGATATGTTTTAATGGGAGGACGAGACAAGAGAGAGAGGGACAAGTGAGAAAAGAGAAAAAGAGAGAGGGCAGAAAATATCTGCCTTTTATTTGGAATATGATGCAACTACTCCTAAGGAAGGTGGGAACTAAGCCAAGGGTACACTGGGAATGTGTGACTATTGCCACGGCAACACTAACCAGGTGGTGTTGCTGCTGGAGGCAAAAACAATTCCTGATTCCAACATACCTCTCTTTTTCTTATCATAAAACAAAGGTAAAAAAAAAAGGGGGGGGAAGAGGGAAGCTGATGGTGAATGGGGAATAGGGGTTGTCGTGTTTCTTACGTTACTTCCTGCTTTCTTGGGGAATCTTCAATTTTGGGGAATAGCTGACTTTCACCATCTGGGCCCACTTAGTTAACTTTTGCATCAGGTTCCTCAGTGGATTTGACTGGCAAACCTGTAACAGGAACTGATTGATAGTTTGATTAGAAATTTTCTGTATCTGTCATTTAAATAATGTAGAGACAAGATTGATGAAGCAGGGACTGAAATGTAACACCAGAAAAATGACTAGGAAAGGTGTTATGAAAGGGAGTATCCACTTCCTTATAGGGTTTTCTAAAGTCCAGGCACTGGAGGCCTCACAGTCCCTAAAATTCTGTATGTGTTATTGAAGCTCCTGAATTTTATTTTTCACTATTCCAGAATGGTTGATGAAGAAACAGCATTCATCTTGGAGGAACTGGCAAAGACCACCGTTCTTAGCTTTCAGAACATCCAGAACCCGTTGGGTTCTGAAGTACTGCAGCTGCTAAAGCATCAATCTGTTTCTGGATAGTAAGCATGGTTTCAGACATTTTTTGAAAACTGTTGTCAAACTCGTAAGTGAGCTTATTATATTGGGCCATAAGAAGAAGTTATCTCTGCAATTCCAGTGCTACCACCTTGGCTATTCCAGCAGTGACCAGCTTAGGCACGATCTGAACTGCATTCTTATGATGGGCAACTCTGATATCTACCACAGTGATTGGCAGGCACTGACTACCACTATTTCATGGAAAAGGAATAACAACATACAAACTCCTGACCAACTGGCAGGCAAACAATGATATACCTGGGTTTCACAGGGGATTGTCCTATTTTGGAATACTGGACATTGTGGCAGAGATGGGGGATCAGGGGTTGTGGTTCTATTGCAGTCTAGGGAGCCTAACATTCCTACAGAATATGTCCCAAAGGTTTTAAAACAGTTTGCCACAGCAAAAAGCAGAAATGTATGGAATCATGAAAATATCAGAGTTAGGGCAGCTTACAAAGGGTCAGGTAAGGTTATTGCTTTGAATCACTGGAGAAGCCATAAGTGGCACCTTACAGGTGATGGTAAGGAGTTGGTATGCTGAGGTCAAGGTCTGGAGCAAAAGGAGGAATGACCAGTTCGTGCCATTTATGAGGAGGGGTGTCAAAGACATGGAGGAATGTTTGATTACCTCCCCTACATTTTCAATATCTAGAGGTTGGGAAATTGAGACATATTTTTATATGAATGTAGAAATTACTTATTGAAGACCCTGCTTGATTTTTTTGGTAGCATTTATCAACAACTCCTATCTCTCATCTGGGACTCCTTGGATCTTCGATGTAGTGAAAGAGACTCTTGTTTTGTTGATAGAAGAAGTGATTGGTCTGTGATCCTAGCATATGTATCTGACAAGACCGATATTGGCAGATCCCATACTTATCTGGTCATTTTTTAGAATTATTTTTTGTCTGGTCAAAGAAAAAGCAAGTAAAGAGTTCATGATACATAAATCTGAGAACTGATACTGGAAACAGCGATTTGGACTGGTTCCTGGCACCTGGTCTTGGAGCAGCTTCCGAATCCTATTTGGAAAGACTGTTAGGCAACAGATTGCTTTTGGACCTTCCAGACTCAGGGGTCTATACGAGAAGCTGGTAGAGGAAACGGCGTGTCTCTCTTAGTAGGTTGGCTGACTAGAAGGAGCAGAAGGGCTCCTTGGAAGCTTGAGTTTAGGCAAATGAGGTCGTGGCAAACGAAATTAGACAAAGAACTTAGTTAGAAAATCCCTTCCTAATAAGGGGACAGGGCATGTTGGCACTACCGAAAAGAAATGTATGAGAGGTACACTCCTAAAAAAATGCAGCTAAACAGTTGGGTTTGTTGAGAAGGTAAGGTTTTCCATCTACCCCAACAGTAGGGAAACTTGAGAGAAATGGGTCCCCCAAAGCTCATTAGGACTGAGTAAGTGGCCACAGTGTCCAAGACGAAGGAGATGGACTGCCCACAAACCATGAGGGTTACCCAGGGCTCCATGATGGTGACAGAAGTGGTCAGGTCTAGGGAACTCTTTGCCCTTCATTTATCCATAGCAAGCCTAAGAGATCAGGGTTACCTGGACGTGATGTCACCCTGTCCTGCACAACATGAGGCAATTGACTGCCCAGTTTTCTTGATGTCACTGCGACCTGACCTCTTGGCTTTCAGGGATTAGGGAAAGACCTTGCTCAATGACCTTGTTTACCATATTTGTAGCAGGAGCCTGGTGGTCTTAGCCTTAGAAGAACAGGAGTTCTGGTCAGTGGCTGAGGCCGGTCAGACAGTTTTTGCCAGCATATGGTTCTTTAGTCTGTAATACTTCTCTCCCATTGTACACTTTAAAGGCCAGCGCCAAAACTTCTGCCTGTGGTGTTAGGGACCCACTCTCTAGCATTTTAAATTCATTTTCTTTTTATGTCAGGGTAGCTCTGGGAAAAGAAATAGGTCATCAGAAATTGCTTACCTTCTAGGATGTCAGGGTCTAAATTAGTGTATCGTAATAAAGCCCTTGTAAGGCATTCTAAAAAATTGGATGGGTTTTCCTCTTTTTCCTAGATTACCTCTTACAGTTTTTCAAAATTTTAAGACTGCCCTGCTCCTAAATTCCCTGGCATTCATCAGGAAGTAAATTATTAGTAAAGATCATATGTCAAGACAGGTTAGGAATGAAAAATCTTAAATAACTTTGATATGTTTTATATAGAGAGAAAAGGAATGAGAAAACCGTGCCATGTCTGAGACTGTGCCAGGACAGATTTAATCCTGTAACACTGAGCACAGCAAGCTTTGGGAATGGCTAATCTGCAGAGCAAGGGGGAGACTTGAGGATGTGCACACGGGCGTGCCCAGCTGAGGCACTGGCAGGCAGAGCTAGGACAGATAATATTTTTTCACCCATACAAAGTAATTTGTAGTCTGCTCTTCTCTCTCTTGGATACCTAATTCTATAGGTGGCTCAAACCTTGCACTCCCCTAATAATTTGCATGTGACCAGAGCACAGCACAAGGCTGAAGATTTCTCAGAGGATTTACACCATGTGCAAAAAGTCACTTTCAGTGAGGATACAGAATCAACCTGAGTGTCCATCCTGAACTCAGACTGCTGCTGCTCTGGTCTTTTCAGATGAGACATAAGTGTGGCTACCTTTATTTTTATGGAAATTATCTTGCTATGTGGTTAACACTGTATGCCCTTTGTGCCTCTTCTACCTCAGGTATGAGATGTGATACTTAGATGAATCAGTCTTTATCCACTCTATTTGTGTCTCTTGGAGACTGATTATCATTTGCCAAGCCAATGAGAACATTGATACTTGGTTATTCTGGCACCAGCAGGAATCAGGGAATTCACCTCAAACACTGATCTATAATGGCTTGAATACTTGAATACTGGGGTCCCATTGAAGCTCTGTGGCAGTGGATCTAGGACAAATTACTCTCTCATCATCAGCAAGCTGAAGCTTAATGAGATTGTGACTTACTACAATGCACAGTCTAACAGTCTTCCTCTCACAGTGATACAAGTCATAGCAAAATGTCCTCAGGTGTCAACAGAGTAGTCTGAGCTGCCTCATCTGCTTTTTGATGTGCATGGACTTGCTAACATTCATAATACCCACTCAGGTTTCAAAACTATTTTGACAGTTGGAGAAATGTATCAATGTGACCTGTCTGCTTTTAATTCTCTTCCTCTCAAGACAAAGAGAAGAGGTAAAAAAAAAGTTTCATAATTTACTCAGGAACAGTTTATATTTGTGTAATCCTAGCTGTGGTGTTTTTGTAACTTTCACAGTAAAAAAGACCTTCTAATTGTACCTCAAATAGGCTATTTTTATTAAGGGAACTGATGACTGGTTAACAGCATCTTGATGGTCTGTTGTTTCCCTATTGTATTCTGCGATATCTCCTGAAGCTTGCATTTGATATAGTGGCCTCAGCTTTGGATAATTTTATGGCAGTTTTGAGAAATCACAGTGAAGAATTTGTTAAAGTTGGAGGAGGCAATTTAGTATGTTCAGGCCCTTTAGTATATACTATCTTTGGATATTTCAAACATATCTATTTCTTTCAGACATACCATGGTATACTTGGTTTTACTCCATATCCCTTTCCACTCCTTAGGGCTCAAAAACTGTAAAGATTAGTCTAATCACATCAGACCTTTTAACATCATTTCTTTCAAGTATTTTATTATGGCAATGCAATGGTCACTAACACAATAATTTACTGTTTTCTATTATTTAAAGAAGGTTAATATTAGAAATTGAGGATTCATAATTTTCATTCATGGAAAAAGTATTCAAGCCATGCTTTATCTCTACACTTATGTAGATGACTGTGTCTTCATAATCATTTCCATGAAACAACACCGGTGATTTTCCAGGTGCTAAAATATCAACTAATCGGAGCTTTATACTAAAAGAACAAGATCTGTATTTAGTATATCAGGCCTAAAAGTGATAAAATTATGAAAAACAGTGTGAGAAATAAAATATTGGAGTATCAATTGTGAGAGTGTTGAGAATTGATCATTTTTTTTTAATGAGTAAGGGTTCTTATTGACTCACATAGTGAGTAAGAAAAGAAGAATGATGTTGATTAGACAATAGTCTTGTTAATATTTCCATTTCTTTAATATGCAAAAAGCTGATATTCAAGGAGACAAAGTGCTAATTTCACTTTTAATTAGATGCTTGATTATAGACATAAAAGGCTGCCAGTTTATCAACTATTTTGAATAATAATTTGTTAGTATGATTTTTCAATAGGGCTCTTTAATTAGGAGATTTATTTTAATGAGAATTGAGAATCAAATTAAGAGAGAGCAGTATCAACCTGCACCTAAAAGCAGATTTGTGAATAGATGTAAAGATTATAGAAACATAGTGATCATCCTATTTGGCTTTGGGAACAAATTTTTGAAGCACATAGTCAGACACTTTGTGTTTTTATTGCTCAGAGATCCTGACTACAGAATATACAGAATCTACCTTACATATAGTAGTGGTGCCATGGATAACCCCAGCTGGGTGTGGGGTTTCCTGGGACTTTGGTCATTGAAGACTTGGTGAGTAAGGATTCAGCTGTGACAAACAGAAACAAACACAGATACAGTGTGAATCTGAGTGTACTTTTTACTTTTGAACAGGAGCTTTTATTTATTTATTTATTTTATTAATTACTTTTCATGGGACTCATGATTCCATTATCAAAGTTTATTGATATAAAATATATCATCATGTGTCATTTAAATTGCTTACTTTTGTCCATTTATTAATATCGAGTATTTCTTTTTTTTTTTATTAACTTGAGATTTTCTTATTTACATGTCTAATGTTATTCCCTTTCCCGGTTTCCAGGCAAACATCCCCCTAGTCCCTCCCCCTCCCCTTCTTTATGGGTGTTCCCCTCCCCACCCTCCCCCCATTGCCGCCCTCCCCCCAACAGTCTAGTTCACTGGGGGTTCAGTCTTAGCAGGACCAAGGGCTTCCCCTTCCACTGGAGGTCTTACTAGGATATTCATTGCTACCTATGAGGTCAGAGTCCAGGGTCAGTCCATGTATAGTCTTTAGGTAGTGGATTAGTCCCTGGAAGCTCTGGTTGCTTGGCATTGTTGTACATATGGGGTCTCAAGCCCCTTCAAGCTCTTCCAGTTCTTTCTCTGATTCCTTCAACGGGGGTCCCGTTCTCAGTTCAGTGGTTTGCTGCTGGCATTTGCCTCTGTATTTGCTGTATTCTGGCTGTGTCTCTCAGGAGAGATCTACATCCGGCTCCTGTCAGTCTGCACATCTTTGCTTCATCCATCTTGTCTAATTGGGTGGCTGTATATGTATGGGCCACATGTGGGGCAGGCTCTGAATGGGTGTTCCTTCTGTCTCTGTTTTAATCTTTGCCTCTCTATTCCCTGCCAAGGGTATTCTTGTTCCCCTTTTAAAGAAGGAGTAAAGCATTCACATTTTGATCATCCGTCTTGAGTTTCATGTGTTCTATGCATCTAGGGCAATTCACGCATTTGGGCTAATAGCCACTTATCAATGAGTGCATACCATATGTGTTTTTCTGTGATTGGGTTACCTCACTCAGGATGATATTTTCCAGTTCCAACCATTTGTCTATGAATTTCATAAAGGCATTGTTTTGATAACTGTGTAATATTCCATTGTGTAGATGTACCACATTTTCTGTATCCATCCCTCTGTTGAAGGGCATCTGGGTTCTTTCCTGCTTCTGGCTATTATAAATAAGGCTGCTATGAACATAGTGTAGCATGTGTCTTTTTTATATGTTGGGGCATCTTGTGGGTATATGCCCAGGAGCGGTATAGCTGGGTCCTCAGGTAGTTCAATGTCCAATTTTCTGAGGAACCTCCAGACTGATTTCCAGAATGGTTTTACCAGTCTGCAGTCGAACAGGAGCTTTTATACAGGAGAAACAGGTATTACAATTTTAAAAGATGTGTTCATGAAGCAGCTACAAAGAATAATTATCACACTCACCTGGCACAAGAAAAAAACATTCGGGTATTACACTTTCTAAAGAATAAGTTAAAAGAATCAATTATGAATGAAATAGATATCATTATCAGTTAATAGAACAAAAATCACTTATAGAGAATATCAAACTTCCAGTAGTGGGTATAAAAGATCTTCATGGGAACTTGGATTATAACCCCTAGGTCCTGAACAGTTAAATAAATTCCCATGGGTAATTTTTATCTAACATTGACCTTCTGCCTTATTAAAAATCCTCAATGTTCAATTTAAAACTGTATTTTAAAACAATGCTTTCTATACCAAAATATCAGAGCCCACCTCAATTACACATGCATAGCCATACAAGATCATATATTGTTGGGAGGGTTTTCATCAAAGTACTATTTTGTAAATGATTATTACATATTATATTAAATATAAATGATTATTAGTCAAATCACTAGATCTCTTGGAGAAAAAGTCATGGTAAATGATGCCATCTCAAGGGGTGGCTTCTTATCCAATTTTCTCACTTAAAATCTCAGTCTAGGTTATCAGAAACATGCCATAAATACAGAAAAGGAATAGAAGAAGATAAAGCAGACAAACTGCCATGAGAACTATGGCTCAACATTTTTCTCTGACTAGAGAACTCCACAACCTATTCCAGGATACCTTCTTCCTTGGAGTGTAATGCCTCATTCTGTGGAACTTGTCACACAGAATCTACTGGGGTAAGAGTGGCATAGCTGCAAAATTTCTGAGCAGAAGATAAGAACTTATAAAAGCCAGTTAATAGATATAATGCAGATTCTACATTTCTTTGTCAGAGTGCATTTACATGTAGAAAGTATCTTCATTTTGTTTCTAGTAGACCAAGCTGATTGTGCAATGCAGATGCTTAGTACTGATGAGCAGAATACAAGTTTCTGTGCTAGAGAAGCAGAATATAATGATACAGAGTTAGACTTTTGCTTCTAAAAAAACTTGAGAGTAACCTGTTAAGCCAGGTTTCATCTGAAAATATTTTCAGACAATAGAGGATACAGGAGTTCAGGCACAATGACAGACATCCAGCTTCACACTCCTGTTACTCCAAATTGTTTTTTTTTTCTGACATGACCCACTATGGAAGTGTTACTCCAATAGTAGCAAGAGGAACAACGTTAAACACATTCAGACTCTAGGTTCCTGATGATGGAGGTGAAATCTGGCCACTGCCTCTAAACCTCAATTAGACTTAATCTAACAAGTCAGATGAACTGTAGATCAAGAATTTTGGAGATTTTCCTGATGTCTGTTGGTACTATCCTGACCAGCAAGCAACCGTACATTTTGTTCCCTCAAACGTTTGGATAAAATGAGGGAGTCTGGCATATCTGGATGTCATTTAAAAAGACAGCTAAAATACAAATTGAATAATCCCTGATATGAAGTGTGTTAAATGAGAGGTTACTTAAATTACCAGACATCCCTTACAGTAAAAGATAAGCAAATTCATATTGCTGTTATTCTTTAATTAAGGGAGAAGACCAGGAACTCAAGAATAAGAGTGTGGGCCTCGTGTCCATTCTGTATTCTGAGAGCAACTGGTTCTTCTCAGGGCGTGACTCACCTGTGAAGAAGTCCTCATGGCTCAGGACTGGACTAAGGCACATGCAAATCAGGCACTTTCTCAAGTCTGAGAACAGCTACATTCAATAACTCATCATGAATGAGCATCTGCAGGGATCTTGGAATAGAATTGTAATGCATATTTTTCTACAAAAAAAATGTTCTTATTGAATCCTGCAGGTAGCATGGGTATCTGAATTGCTCTGGTTCATGCTTTCCCTGCTACTATGTCATTAGGACCTAGCCATCTACAATAGCACAGTGTGAAAAGTGCAAGGAAGTTCACAGGCTCTTTTCATTGTTGAATAATTATCTTCTTTGATACATTCCCTGTAATACACAGTATGGCATACACGTGCAATAAAAACAAATACAACCATGATAGAATTTTTTGTCAGATCATTGAAATAATGGGCTGATGTTTCTAAATTGTATCTGCCCCCCACATAAACACTTTGCCTCCTTGTGACAAGCACACTGTCTGCTATCACTTTTCCTGATGTAGGTGACCTTTCCTCTTCTGGTGTTCTTCTTCCCTATTTAGACAGAGTGAATTGGTGGAAACTGTGTTTACCAGGCATGGCTCAAGTATATGTCTACCTACTGCTTCCTAACATCAGTTCGCTATTCCCTCCTTTCACTGCCTTATGTTAGTTATTATCCCTTTTTTCCTTTTTGGAGCATAGGAAAAGAATCCAGTCTTCTGAAAGGATATGCCGAGTCTTGGGGAGGAAACTTCCAAGAGCACAGAAAGTGTTTGCCCTAACGTACCCTCAATCTGCATATGTTCTTCTGCTTTGTTTCTTGCTTCTCTAAGATATAATCTAATAATATGCAAGAAAATTGCCTTTAAAATAAAATGCCCTGAATAAATTTTCATGAAACTACTACGTTAACATTGAGTATTTGCTCACAAATATTTATTAAAGTGTTGTCTAATCTTGTGTTTCTTTTCTTTTTTTTCTCATCTTTATTAACTTGGGTATTTATTACTTACATTTCAATTGTTATTCCCCTTCCTGGTTTCCTGGCCAACACCCCTAACACCTCCCACTCCTCTTCTCTATGGGTGTTCCCCTCCCCATCCTCCCCCAATACTGGCCTCCCTCAACAATCACATTCACTGGGGGTTCAGTCTTGGCAGGATCAAGGGCTTCCGCTTCCACTGGTGCTCTTACTAGGCTATTCATTGCTACCTATGAGATTGGAACCCAGGGTCAGTCAATGTATAGTCTTTGGGTAGTGGCTTAGTCCCTGAAAGTTCTGGTTGGTTGACATTGTTGTTCATATGGGGTCTCAAGCTCCTTAAAACTCTTGCAGTCCTTTCTCTGATTCCTTCAACGGGGTCCCGTTCTCATTTCAGTGGTTTGCAGCTGGCATTCGCCTATGTATTTGTTGTATTCTGGCTGTGTCTCTCAGGAGAGAACTACATCCAGTTCTTGTAGGCCTGCACTTCTTTGCTTCTTCCATCTAATCTAGTTTGGTGGGTGTATATGTATGGGCCACATGTGGGGCAGGTGTTCCTTCTGCCTGTGTTCTAAACTTTGCCTCCCTATTCCCTGCCAAGGGTATTCTCATTCCCCTTTTAAAGAAGGAGTGAGGTATTCACATTTTGGTCATCCTTCTTGAGATTCATGTGTTCTGTACATCTAGGGTAATTCAAGCATTTGGAATAATATCCACTTATCAATGATTGCATACCATGTGTGTTCTTCTGTGATTGGGTTACCTCACTCAGGATGATATTTTCCCATTCCATCCATTTGCCTATGAATTTCATAAAGTCATTGTTTTTGATAGCTGAGTAATATTCCGTGGTGTAGATGTACCACATTTTCTGTAACCACTCCTGTGTTGAAGGGCATCTGGGTTCTTTCCAGCTTCTGGCTATTATAAATAAGGCTGCTATGAACATAGTGGAGCATGTGTATTTTTTATATGTTGGGGCATCTTTTGGGTATATGCCCAAGAGAGGTATAGCTGGACCCTCAGGCAGTTCAATGTCCAATTTTCTGAGGAACCTCCAGACTGAATTCCAGAATGGTTGTACCAGTCTGCAATCCCACCAACAATAGAGGAGTGTTCCTCTTTCTCCACATTCTCGCCAACATTTGCTGTCACCTGAGTTTTTGATCTTAGCCATTCTCACTGGTGTGAGGTGAAATCTCAGACTTGTCTTGATTTGCATTTCCCTTATGACTAAAGATGTTGAACATTTCTTTAGGTGTGTCTCAGCCATTCGGCATTCCTCAGCTGTGAATTCTTTGTTTGGCTCTGAACCCAATTTTTTAATAGGGTTATTTGTCTCCCTGCAGTCTAAATTCTTGAGTTCTTTGTATATTTTGGATATAAGGCCTCTATCTGTTTTAGGATTGGTAAAGATTTTTTCCCAATCTGTTCATTGTCTTTTTGTCCTAGCAATAATGTCCTTTTCCTTACATAAGCTTTGCAGTTTTATTACATCCCATTTATTGATTCTTGATCTTAGAGCATAAGCCACTGGTTTTTTGTTCAGGAAATTTTCTCCAGTGCCCATGTGTTCAAGATTCTTCCCCACTTTTTCTTCTATTAGTTTGAGTGTATCTGGTTTGATGTGGAGGTCCTTGATCCACTTGGCCTTAAGCTCTGTACACGGTAATAATCAGGGATCTATCTGCATTCTTCCACATGCTGACCTCTAGTTGATCCAGCACCATTTGCTGAAAAGGCTATCTTTTTTCCATTGGATAGTTTTGGCTCCTTGGTCAAAAATAAAGTCACCATAGGTGTGAGGGTGCATTTCTGGGTCTTCAGTTCTATTCCACTGATCTATCTGTCTGTCTGTACCAATACCATGCAGTTTTTATCACTAGTGCTCTGTAATACTGCTTGAATTCAGAGAAAGTGATTTCTCCGCATATCCTTTTATTGTTGAGGATAGTTTTATCTATCCTGTGTTTTTTGTTATTCCAGATGAATTTGGAAATTGTTCTGTCTAACTCTCTGAAGAATTGGATTGGTATTTTGATGGGGATTGCATTGAATCTGTACATTGCTTTTGGTAAAAATGGCCATTTTTCCCATAGTAATCCTGCCAATCCATGAGCATGGGAGATCTTTCCATACTCTGTGATCTTCAATTTCTTTCTTCAGAGGCTTGAAGTTCTTATCGTACAGATCTTTCACTTGCTTGATTAAAGTCACACCGAGGTAGTTTATGTTATTTGGGACTATTATGAAGGGTGTTGTTTTCCTAATTTCTTTCTTGGCTTGTTTCTCTTTTGTGTAGAGGAAGGCAACTGATTTATTTGATTTAATTTTACACCCAACCGCTTTGCTGAATGTGTTTATCAGGTTTAGTAGTTCTCTGGTGGAACTTTTGGGATCACTTAAATATACTATCATATCATCTGCAAATAGTGATATTTTGACTTCTTCTTTTCCAATCTGTATCCCTTTGATCTCCTTTAGTTGTCTGATTGCTCTGACTAGAACTTCAAGAACTATATTGAATAAGAAGGGAGAGAGTGGGCTGCCTCGTCTAGACCCTGACTTTAGTTGTATTGCTTCAAGTTTCTCTCCACTTAGTTTTATTATTAGCTACTGGTTTGCTGTACGTGGCTTTTAGGATGTTTAGGTATGGGCCTTGAATTCCTATTCTTTCCAGGACTTTTATCATGAAGGGGTGTTGAATTTTGTCCAATACTTTCTCAGCATCTAATGAAATGATCATGTGGTTTTGTTCTTTCAGTTTGTTTATGTAGTGGATTATGTTGATGGTTTTCCATATAATAAACCTTCCCTGCATGCCTGGGATGATGCTTACTTGATCATGATGGATGAGTATTTTGATGTGCTCTTGGATTCGGTTTGTAATAATTTTATTGAGTATTTTTCGTCAATATTCATAATGGAAATTGTTCTGAAGTTCTCTTTCTTCATTGGGTCTTTATGTGGTTTAGGTTTAAGAGTAATCGTGGCTTCATAGAAGGATTTCGGAAGCGCTTCATCAGTTTCAATTTTGTGCCTTGGCTTAGATAGGATTGGTATGAGGTCTTTTATGAAGGTCTGATAGAATTCTGCTCTGAAGGAGTCTATACCTGGGCTCTTTTTTGTTGGTAGACCTTTAATGACTGCTTCTATTTCTTTAGGAGTTATGGGATTGTTTTAATAGTTTATCTGTTCCTGATTTAAATTTGGTACCTGGTATCTGTCTAGGAAATTGTCCATTTCCTCCAGATTTTCAAGTTTTGTTGAATATGGGCTTTTGTAGTAGGATCTGATTATTTTTTAATTTCCTCTGATTCTGTATGATATCTCCCTTTTCATTTCTGATTTCGTTAATTTGGACACACTCTATGTGTCCTCTCGTTAGTCTAGCTTATGGTTTATATATTTTGTTGATTTTTCTCAAAGAACCAGCTTTTGGTTCTGTTGATTCTTGTATAGTCCTTTTTGTTTCTACTGGGTTGATTTCAGCACTGAGTTTGATTGAATCCACCTTCTCCTCCTCCTGGGTGTATTTGCTTCTTTTTGTTCTAGAGCTTTTAGGTGTGCTGTCAAGCTGCTGACATATGCTCTCTCCTGTTTCTTTCTGCAGGCACTCAGAGCTATGAATTTTCCTCTTAGCACAGCTTTCATTTTGCCCAATAAGTTTGGGTATGGTGTGCCTTCATTTTCATTAAATTCTCAGAAGTCTTTATTTTCTTTCTTTATTTCTTTGTTGACCAGGTTATCATTGAGAAGAGCATTGTAAAACTTCCATGTATATGTGGGCATTCTTTCCTTATTGTTATTGAAGATCAGTTTTAGGCCGTGGTGGTCCGATAGACGCATGGGATTATTTCTATCTTTCTGTACCTGTTGAGGCCCGTTTTTTGACCAATTATACGGTCAATTTTGGAGAAAGTACCATGAGGCTGTGAGAAAAATGTATATCCTTTTGCTTTAGGATAGAATGTTCTATAAATATCTGTTAAGTCCATTTGGCTCATGACTTCTCTTAGTCTGTCTACGTCTCTGTTTAATTTCTGTTTCCATGATCTGTCCATTGATGAGAGTGGGGTGTTGAAATCTCCTACTATTATTTTGTGAGGTGCAAAGTGTGCTTTGAGCCTTAAAAAGGTTTCTTTTATGTATGTAAGTGCCCTTGTATTTGGGGCATAGATATTTAGGATTGAGAGTTCATCTTGGTGGATTTTTCCTTTGATGAATATGCAGTGTCCTTCCTTAACTTTTTTTTTTTTTTGGTTCTTTTTTTTTCGGAGCTGGGGACTGAACCCAGGGCCTTGCGCTTCCTAAAGCCATCTACCACTGAGCTAAATCCCAACCCCCTTCCTTAACTTTTTAAATGACTTTTGGTTTCGATTTTATTTGATATTAGAATGGCTTCTCAGCTTGCTTCTTCAGACTATTTGCTTGGAAATTTGTTTTCCAACCTTTACTCTGAGGCAGTGTCTGTCTTTGTCTCTGAGGTGCTCATGGTACTTTTTAATTAAGAGATATTTTAACATGTGAATTGAGAATCAAATCAAGAGAGAGCAGTATCAACCTGCAACTATAAACAGATGTGTAAATAGATGTAAAGATTATAGAAACACAGTGATCATCCTATTTTGCTTGCGTAAAAAGGTTTTAAAGCACATATTGAGTCACTTTGTGTTATTATTGCTTTAGAGATCCCTGGATACTAGAATATAAAGAATCTACCTTAATTATAGTAGTGCAAAGGAGCACACCAGGTGGCTCTCACGTTTGCTGGGACAATGATCCTGGAAAGCTAGGTAAGGATTCAGCAGTCAGAAACAGAAACAAACAATGAGAAAGTTTGAATCTGAGTGTATTTTGCAGATTTAAAACAGGGGTTTTGATGCAGGAGAAACAGGTATTACAATTCTAAAAGATGTGTTCACTATAGCAGCTACAAAGAATAATTATCATAATCACCTGGCACTAGAAGTACAAAATCATTCAGGTATTACAGTTTCTTAAGAATGGGTTCAAAGGGTGGGAGAGAGACCTTACCGCCTGGTCAGGTGGGCACTCCTGAGGCTGCAGATCGGAAAAGACCACCAACACTGCCCACCCCTGCCCACATCCCTGGCCCAAGAGGAAACTGTACAAGGCCTCTGGGTTCCTGTGGGGGAGGGCCCAGGAGCGGCAGGACCCCTGCCTGAGACACTGCCGGAACCTGAAGGAAACAGACCGGATAAACAGTTCTCTGCACCCAAATCCCGTGGGAGGGAGAGCTAAACCCTCAGAGAGGCAGACACGCCTGCAAAACCAGAAGAGACTGCTCTCTGCACACATTACTGATTCCAGAGGAAAACACCAGAATCCATCTGGAACCCTGGTGCACAGAGGCTCCCGGAAGGGGCGACACAGATCTTCCTGGTTGCTGCCACCGTGGAGAGCCTCGGGACCACAGGTAAGACCAACTTTGCTGCAAGTGACCTGCCTGGTGAACTCAAGGCACAGGTCCACAGGAACAGCTGAAGACCTGTAGAAAGGAAAAACTACACGCCCGAAAGCAGAACACTCTGTCCCCATAACTGACTGAAAGAGAGGAAAACAGGTCTACAGCACTCCTGACACACAGGCCTATAGGACAGTTTAGCCACTGTCAGAAATAGCAGAACAAA
>NC_046156.1:55282219-55342219 GCF_011064425.1 Rattus rattus
TCTTGATGATTGCAGAGGCCGTCTCTGCTTGGTGAGGAAAGCTTCTATCTATTCCTGAAAAAGTATCTACAAGCACTAGGAGATACTTGTGATCATATTTTTCTGGTTTTATCTCAGTGAAGTTCACTTCGACTTTTCACTAAACTCTCTAGGTCTCTTTGCCCTGTTTGCTTGCTAAGCATTCACTTATTGACATACCTTATACTTTCTACTGTCCCTCTGGCTAAAATCTTAAAGTCTATTACATACACCTTAACTATTTGGACAAACTTTTTTATCTAAGTGAGTCCATATCTGTATTTGGCAAAGTGAATCTTTTTTTTTTGTTCTCTGGGGAGTATAGCTTTCCCCTCAAGTGTGCCATTGTCTTTTTTTTCATTTAAGCAATTTGGGCCTTTTCTTCTGTTGTACATTCTAAGTGAGGCCATCCCTTAGTCCAATCCCAGTTCCCAGTGGCTGTCTCTTGCAGGCCTGTAACCAGGATAGGCTCCTGCATAGCCATTTCCCGAGCCACTTTATCTGCTTTGTTACTGTCCAATGCCACTGAATCTCTTCCCTCCTGATATCCTGGGCAATGAATAGTACTCACAGTTGTTGGCTTCACCAGGGCATCCAAGAGATGGCAAAGGCATCTGTGGCACTGATGTACTGGGGGGTTGAGGTTCATCCATCCCAGATGACATTGTGTTGTCCACCATGGCAGCACCCACTTATCTCTGACCTTCATGAAGAGAACTGTTTCCGTCTGTAGACAAGGTAGCCTTGGCTTTCAGCAGAGGTCAATTAGCCAGTCGCAGAGGTCTTTCCTCCACTCATGGGCTTCTGCCAGTGCTTGACACTCATGTTGCAGTGGTTCCAGGTCAGGATTGGGCAGCAAGGTGACCAGATTGTCCCCAGCCGGTGGAGAATCTAGTCCATAGCAGCTGACCAGTGGTCCCATCTTTTGGGACATTCTATTCAAAGGCAAAACATCAGCCACTCTATCACAGTTTAAGTCCTGGATTGGGTGATAATTGTCAGTGCCCGGCTGGCAGGAATGGTGTGTTCCAGGCAGAACTGCACTAAGCCACACATCTCCCAGCATCAGGTACTGGTGTACTGAGACAAATCTTAAGCCCCACGTACACAGTCTGCAGATATGCATCTCATGAGCAAGGGATAGGGGCAGTCAGGGATGACCATGAGCTAGTGGGTTACCCAGCCCACGCCAAGGTCCACTGTTCTTTGGGCAGTCCATAAGTATTGTTTGTTGCCAGTAGGCCCCTGTACCCAAGGTCTTTGGATACTGGCCCACTGGAGCATAGGAGCACAGAGCATTGGGTCCCTGTATCCATAAAACAACTGGGCAGGCTTCCCTCCTATCTCTGTGCATAGCCAGCACTCCAGGACCGAGAGGCTCTCCAGTGTCCCCTCTTGTTCTTTCTGGGGCAGTCCCTGACCCAGTGTCTTTTTTTCTTTGCATTAGGCACACTGATCTTTAGCCAGGAATTCTCTTCTGTTGCCAGGTACTGTCTTCCTAGGTTCCCTAACTACTGTGGCCAGTATATGTTCCTCTCTTGTCTTTTATCTCTCTTTAGCTCTCTAGTTTCCTCTTCTTTTTGTCTCTTTTCTTCCCTAGCTTCCTGATCTTTTTACCTCTTTCTTTCTTCCGCTTTTGTGCACAGACCCTGAACCACACAACTTATTTTCTCTGCAACTTACAAAAACTCTCTCAGTGACTTAGCTTAACTGTTCAGATTTCTGTAACTTTCTCTTCATATCTTTTCCTTATCTTAGCTAGATTGGTGGGGCATTTTCCAGCCCTAGGAGACCCACCTTGGAGCCTGGGGCAGACCCGGAGCACTCCCTACCTTCAGGGGTATTAAGTCAACAGTCAGGGAGTGAGGGCCTTCCACCCATGTCTGGAACATTCTTTCTGGCCTCTAGCAGGATTCTGTCTTTCCTCGGTGGTAAAGAAGACCTGTAACAGTTACTAACAAGCATCTCAAGTGGGATGGTGAGAAAACAAGAAGGGAATCTAGAGGAGAGAGGTCCACTGAAGAGGACAAATAGTATTTAGTCACACAGCTAAACCAGGAGGCCTTTTTTTGGACAAAAAGGCCATCGTAAAAATAAGCACAAGCTTTGTCTATGAAACAGAAAGGCAAGCAGAGAGGCAGCCTATCTGTTACTGGCTGTCTCTCTGGACTTAGATTTTCCTTAAGGAGTACCTATCTTCAGTGTCAGCTTGGTGGCTTTGCCTCTCAAGAGAACCAGCCTCCAAATGACACTAAGCTTCTAGTAACAACTAATAACAAAAGGATGGAGAGATGGTTAGAACCTGGGTGCTAGATACTAAGCAGCTGACAAAAGAATTGTAACCAGTTCACCTGGGGCTTTCAGGACTTTAGTAGCAGCCCTCTACCAAACTGTCTCAGTGGGCTATAGGCCCATGGAAAAGAAAACATTAATCCTGACCTTGGCTACCGCCAAAGCCTGAATTCTAAATTTTGACTGGCAAAACAAAGTTCTTCACAGTTGGTTGTAGATTCTTTTTGAAACTATTTTAGGGGCTTCTCTGCCCCCCAACCTGGGGCATCTCTCCTTGGGGAGGAGGCTCAAGAGAGAAAGATAAAACTCCTGGCAGAAAACAATTTCTCTCAAGCAAATTATTTTTAACTTTTAACTTAAGCACCAACAGGGCCAAGTAAAACTCTTTGACGAACAAAGCAAACAGTTTCATGATTTTAAACACAGTCGTCAGTTCAAGATTTTAAACACAGTTGTCTATCCAAAGTCCAAAAACGAAACAAAAGCCAAAAAGACACTCGACAATACCACAGAAAACAAACCAGACAAGCAAGACTAAGACAAAGCATCCTATAACCAATTTCCACAGATGCCTGGTACCTTCAGTACCTGGCCCAAACTGCAGCTTAACCTTAGCTGCTTCTGGGGTGAGACGAACCATCTGATTCTACCTCCCAACAGAATTCCAGCGTGTCCTCTTGCGCTAATGTCCGTCCCATGGTCCACCATCAAAGACAAAGGGGTTATCACAGTCTGCCCCATGGCAAAGAAAAAGAACACCAAACACAGAAACAGAATACAGACAACAGACACTAAGTCCAAGCACACTTGTCCGCACCTATACTTAAATAGGCAGCCGAACTCGACCTCCGACGGAGTGGGATTTTTTGTCCGCTCCCGCCTAGGTAAAAGGAGCACTCCGTCTCCTTTGTTCCAGAAAACCACAGTCAGGTCCTCCTGACTGCCCACAGTCGGGCTCTCCCGACTGCTCTCCGCCCGTGGAACGTCTTCCAGGGGCTGCAGCTTGCGGGCTCTGGGCGTCCCCCCTTCCGCAGCCAGAGGATCCTTACGGATCTCAAAGGCAGCTGCACAGAGTGGGATTCCACATCCACTCTCCTCTCCTACAGAGTGGGATTCCACATCCACTCTTAGGAGGCAACACTGAGTAGGATTCCACATCCACTCTCTTAACACTGACCGGTACTAAGACACACATATATACACACACGGCGGAACCAAAACAGAGACATACAGACTGACAAATGCGTGCCGCTCACACAGAAACACTCGACAAACATCCAACTCACCTCCAAGGGTCTTGGAGTCTAGGGTGGTTTAGAAGATCCCGACAGCCCCCCAAAATGAAAGATCCCAAGAGAGACCCTTTTAAAAGTCGTGGGAAATCGCGGACCCCAGACACAGAGAGACCATTTTGGATGTAATAAGCAAAGGCAAGGTTTATTACGGAGATCTATTACGGGGATCTCTGGGTCAACACATATCCTGCGCAGGAGACAGAGGTGTCGACCAGGTTTGATCTTCTTATTGAGTCCTGGATTTCCTGTATGTTTTGGACCAGTAGCTTTTTCCATTTTTCATTGTCTTTGACAGTTGTGTTGATGATTTCTATGGAGTCTTCTGTTCCTGAGATTCTCTCTTCTATCTCTTGTATTCTGTTGGTGATGCTTGTATCTACGGCTCCTTGTCTCTTCCTTTGGTTTTCTATATCCAGGGTTGTTTCCCTGTTTCCTTTCTTTATTGCTTCTATTTCCATTTTTAATTCCTTCAACTGTTTGATTATGTTTTCCTGGAATTCTTTCAGGGATTTTTGTGATTCCTCTCTATAGGCTTCTACTTGTTTATTTATGTTTTCCTGCGTTTCTCTAAGGGAGTTCTTCATGTCTTTCTTGAAGTCCTCTATCATCATGATCAAATATGATTTAAAATCTAGATCTTGCTTTTCTGGTGTGTTTGGATATTCAGTGTTTGCTTTGGTGGGAGAATTGGGCTCCAATGATGCCATGTAGTCTTGGTTTCTGTTACTTGGGTTCCTGCGCTTGCCTCTCGCTATCAGGTTTTCTGACAGTGGCTAGATCGTCCTATAGGCCTGTGTGTCAGGAGTGCTGTAGACCTGTTTTCCTGTTTTCTTTCAGCCAGTTATGGGAACAGAGTGTTCTGCTTTTGGGTGTGTAGTCTTTCTTGTCTATTGGTCTTCAGCTGTTCCTGTGGGCCTATGTCCTGAGTCCACCAGGCAGGTTGCTTGGAGCAGAAAAGTTGGTCTTACATGTGGTCCTGTGGCTCAGATTGCTCGTGGGTTCTGCTTTTGAGCTCTCGGTGAGGGCGGCAACCAGGAGGGCCTGCGCAGCCTTTTGCGGGAGCCTCTGTGCACCGGGGTCCCAGATGGCGTTGGGTGTTTTCCTCTGGAGTCACAAATGTGGGCAGAGTGTGGTCTCTTCTGGTTTCCCAGGCGTGTCTGCCCCTCTGAAGGTTTAGCTCTCCCTCCCACGGGATTTGGGTGCAGAGAACTGTTGACCATTTCCCTTCAGGTCCAGGCAGTGTATGGACTGCGGCTGAATGTTTCTTTAAGTGCGTCTCAGCCATTCGATATTCTTCAGTTGAGAATTCTTTACCTCTATAGCTGTACTGGCTGATTTTGTGTGTCAACTTGACATAAGCTAAAGTTATTACAGAGAAAGGTGCCTCAGTTGAGGAAATGCCTCCATGAGACCCAGCTTCTGTTCTTGGTGATCATCCTATGGTACTGGCATCTCAAATATGCTGGATTCTTTTGCTGCAATGAGGCTTCTCCAATAGCCTCTCATAGGCTGTCTTCATTGTGCTAAGCCTCAAATCCTTTATATGACCCCTTCAGTCCTTGGCTGTCAACTACAACTGAGGCTGCACCTTCACCAATGGCCTTCCATGGCCTCTCACAGTGCCCAGCCCCAGCTGTTCTTCATGACCCCTCCATACCTTCAAAACCAGCACCACCTAGATGACTCTTACACATTACCAAGTACAGCTACAGCATGGGGTACAACTTGGCTATCTCTGGAACATAGCTTCTTTGTGCTCTCAGAAAACACTTCCCAGAAGATATCACCTCATTGATGATATATCATCTTAATCACCACTAATTTCTTAGCTCCAGCTAGTCAGCATCAATTGTCCCAGTAGTCCCTTCTATTTTTCACTCTAAAGTCAGAGTCACATGGCCAAAGGTGCCATGTTCTGCTGCTTTCTGGGACTGGAATATGGTCCCCTTATTCTATTACCAGCTTTCTGTTTTCTGACTCCCTCTCTGCCTAAGCTTGGCTTTCCTGGAACTTGCTCTGTAGATTGACCTGGAACTCAGAGAGCTGAATGCCTGTCTTCTAAACAATGGGATTAAAAGTGTGGTCCACCAAACCTGGGTTTAAGTTCCCCTTCACTTAGAGCATGCTCTGTCCCAGGCTGGCCTTGAACTCAGAAATCCACTTGGCTTTATCTCTTTGGATTAAAGGTAAGTACCACCATGCATGGATCTAAATTTAGCTGGGTATGATCTTGCCCCAAGTCCCACTCCCTTAATCTGCTATCTCCTAGAACTCAGGATTCAGCTCCATTTCACTTCTTGGTGTCCCTTTAATACTTGAACTATATATTTTGTATTTTTCCTTTCTCAACTTGCTCCTTTTAATTAAAATGCTCTTCATAAGAGTGAACTTTAGTAACCACACAATAGAATTAAACCAGCCTGTTTTGAGAATTCCTTAGTCAATGCAATTTATCTGACTCTCTTCACCTTATCCTCAGGCAGACTCTTCAGACAAGGGCAAAAAGCAGCCGTGTTCTTCACCAAAATACTACAATAACAGTCGCTAGGCCACATACTGAAGATCTTCTTCACTGAAATCTCTTGGGCCAGGTCTGGACAATTCAAATCACTTTCAGTAACAAAGTCTTCCCTATCCCTACTAGGGTAGCCCATTAAGCCCCACTTAAAGCATTCCACTGCTTTCCAAATCCAAAGTCCCAAAATCCACATTCTTCCAAACAAAAGCATGGGCAGGCCTATCACAGACATACCCCAATCCTTGGTACTAATTTCTGTCTTAGGGTTTTACTGCTGTGAACAGACACCATGACCAAGGACAACATTTAATTGAGGCTGGCTTACAGGTTCAGAGGTTCAGTCCATCATCATCAAGGTGAGAGCAGGGCAACATCCAGGCAGGCATGGTGCAGGCAGAGCTGAGAAGAGAACTCTACAGCTTCATCTGACGTCCAGGCAGCTAGTGTGAGGGTCTTAAGCCCACACCCACAGTAACATACCCACTCCAACAAAGCCACACCTACTCCAACAGGGCCATACCTTCTAATAGTGCCATTCCCTGAGCTGAGCATATACAAACATCACAGATGGTTAACTGAGATATCTATTTAGCATATCAAATATCCCACCAGCTGCTGCCAGGTTCTCCCTGAGACCCTACTCCCTACCCTAAATTCTAGCCCAGGAGCTGGGCTTCCCTTCCCTATATAATCCAGGCATTTTGTCTACTTGGACCTTTCCCCTTTTTGTCTCCTTTTTTACTCTCCTGGCTCTCCTCTACCTTACCACCTTTCCTCATATGGCTGGGATCAGGGTCATGTTCATGGATCTCTGGCTTTGCTCTCCTTTTTTTTTTTTTTCCCCTACAGAATAACTCATCTGGAGATTTCATCATACCTAGAAGCAGCCATGTCCTTTTTTATTCATTTTTCTCACTTCATTCAGATGTGACACAGAGGAGAGGGACATACATAAGGGCAGGAATAATTCAGGCAAAAAAAAAAAGTGAGATGGATATGTGGGAATTTTGGTTAATGGTATACTAAAAAAGGGAGGCAAAAATATACCAAGAGATCATAAACCAGGTCTTCCTCTGGGATTCTGGACACTGTAAAAGTAGTGGGGTGGGTATCATAAAAGAGAATGGAAGAAAAAAGACAAAAATGGGGGTTGGGGGCAGAGAGAAACAGAGACAGAGACAGACAGAAACAGCAAGCAGTAAAAGGTGTGGACAGTAGGGGGCAGTGTTGGCCTGCTACACAGTCCTTCTGAATGAACTAGTAGACATGAAATAGCTGTGGGGAGGGAAGAGTTGGCTGGACATACAAGATAATAAAAGATAGCTGCAACAGAAAAGAAGGGACAAGTGGAAATGTAAGAAAATGAAATAATTTAAATTTGGTTATTTAGCTTCGAAATTTTTATAAGAACTATAATATTAATGACTTTTAGAAGTTAAGAGCATATTAAAGATTATTTTAGGAAAGAGCTTCTATTATTGGCTTGTTGGAAACTCCTTTTGTCTTGAGCTACTATTAAAGGATTGATTTCATTTCATTAGAGTTTAGGATGAATAGGCTTAGTGAATACCTGTTCTACGTCTCTCTTGGGCACCGAGATTCTTGCGTGACTTCATACTCTGATCTATGCTCTGCTTTTACAAGGCAGTTAGAAAAGTGATTCTGTTATGAAGGGATACATTTAATTTAGGAGACTATTAGAAAATCCAAGTACTTTGTAAAGGAAATATATTAGCCTTTAATGGAACTAAATAGGATACTAATATTGAACCCCTGATAGGATTTTGGTGGCAGTATCTGAGTTTTCCCTTATTGAATTATTGAATCCCATAGTAGCCTTATATTTACAAGAGCCTCTGGTTTTGTCATAAAATTATACTATATTTATTGTGTGTGTGTGGTGGTGGTGGTGGTGGTGGTGGTGGTGGTGGTGGTGTGTGTGTGTGTGTGTGTGTGTGTGTGTGTGTGTGCCACTGCACATGTATGAAAGCTGATTTTCCTTCCATTTGGGATAAAATAGTTTGTCAGGTTTGATGGTGTCTTAGGGTTTCTATTCCTACACAAACATCATGACCAAGAAGCAAGTTAGGAAGGAAAGGGTTTATTCAGCTTACACTTCCACATTGCTGTTCATCACCAAAGGAAGTCAGGACTGGAACCCAAGCAGGTCAGGAAGCAGGAGGTGATGCAGAGACCATGGAGGGATGTTACTTACTGGGTTGCTTCCCCTGGGTTGCTCAGCTGCTCTCTTATAGACCCCAAGACTACCAGCCCAGGGACGGCACCACCCACAATGGGCTGGGTCCTCCCCACCTCACTTGATCACTAGTTGAGAAAATGCTTTACAGCTGAGTTTCATGAAGGCATTTCCACAATTGAGGCTTCTTTTTCTGTGATAACTCCAGCTTGTGACAATTTGACACACAAAACTAGCCAATACATAGGGCAAATGCCTTTCCTTGCTGAGCCATCTTGCTGGCCTAGAATTTAGTGTTTTAGATTATTGATTTTAGTGATTTTTATATTAGCTTTGAAACAAAAATAGGTATCCTTTTTTTTCCTCGCAGACTAACTTTTATTTATTTATTTTTTCCAGCTTTATTAACTTGAGTATTTCTTATTTACATTTCGATTGTTATTCCCTTTCCCAGTTTCCCGGCCAACATCCTCCTACCCCCTCCCCGTCCCCTTCTATATGCCTATTCCCCTCCCCATCCTCCCCCCATTGCCGCCCTCCCCCAACAACCTCGTTCACCGGGGGTTCAGTCTTGGCAGGACCAAGGGCTTCCCCTTCCACTGGTGCTGTTACTAGGCTATTCATTGCTACCTATGCAGTTGGAGCACAGGGTCAGTCCATGTATAATCTTTGGGTAGTGGGTTAGTCTCTGGAAGCTCTGGTGGTTGGCATTGTTGTTCATATGGGGTCTCGAGCCCCTTCAAGCTCTTTCAGTCCTTTCTCTGATTCCTTCAACCGAGGTCCGGTTCTCAGTTCAGTGGTTTGCTGCTGGCATTCGCCTCTGTATTTGCTGTATTCTGGCTGTGTCTCTCAGGAGATACCTATATCCGGTTCCTGTCAGCCTGCACTTCTTTGCTTCATCCATCTTATCTAGTTTGGTGGCTGTATATGTATGGGCCACATGTGGGGCAGGCTCTGAATGGGTTTTCCTTCTGTTTCTGTTTTAAACTTTGCCTCCCTATTCCCTACCAAGAGTATTCTTGTTCCCCTTTTAAAGAAGGAGTGAAGCATTCGCATTTTGGTCATCCTTCTTGGGTTTCATGTGTTCTGTGCATCTAGGGCAATTCAAGCATTTGGGCTAATAGCCACTTATCAATGAGTGCATACCATGTGTGTTTTTCTGTGATTGGGTTACCTCACTCAGGAGGATATTTTCCAGTTCCATCCATTTGCCTATGAATTTCATAAAGTCATTGTTTTTGATAGCTGAGTAATATTCCATTGTGTAGATGTACCACATTTTCTGTACCCATTCCTCTGTTGAAGGGCATCTGGGTTCTTTCCAGCTTCTGGCTATTATAAATAAGGCTGATATGAACATAGTGGAGCATGTGTGTTTGTTATATGTTGGGGCATCTTTTGGGTATATGCCCAAGAGAGGTATAGCTGGGTCCTCAGGTAGTTCAATGTCCAATTTTCTGAGGAACCTCCAGACTGACTTCCAGAGTGGTTGTACCAGTCTGCAATCCCACCAACAATGGAGGAGTGTTCCTCTTTCTCCACATCCTCGCCAGCATTTGCTGTCAACTGAGTTTTTGATCTTAGCCATTCTCACTGGTGTGAGGTGAAATCTCAGGGTTGTTTTGATTTGCATTTCCCTTATGACTAAAGATGTTGAACATTTCTTTAGGTGTTTCTCAGCCATTTGGCATTCCTCAGCTGTGAATTCTTTGTTTAGCTCTGAACCCCATTTTAATAGGGTTATTTGTCTCCCTGCGGTCTAACTTCTTGAGTTCTTTGTATATTTTGGATATAAGCCCTCTATCTGTTGTAGGATTGGTAAAGATCTTTATCCCTGAACTCAAGCAGTATTACAGAGCAATAGTGATAAAAACTGTATGGTATTGGTACAGAGAGAGACAGATAGACCAATGGAATAGAATTGAAGACACAGAAATGAACCCACACACCTATGGGCACTTGATTTTTGATAAAGAAGCCAAAACCATTCAATGGAAAAAAGATAGCATTTTCAGCAAATGGTGCTGGTTCAACTGGAGGTCAACATGTAGAAGAATGCAGATCGATCCATGCTTATCACCCTGTACAAAGCTTAAGTCCAAGTGGATCAAGGACCTCCACATCAAACCACATACACTCAAATTAATAGAAGAAAAACTAAGGAAGCATTTGAAACACATGGGCACTGGAAAAAATTCTGAACAAAACACCAATGGCTTATGCTCTAAGATCAAGAATCGACAAATGGGATCTCATAAAACTGCAAAGCTTCTGTAAGGCAAAGGACACTGTGGTTGGACAAAATGGCAACCAACAGATTGCGAAAAGATCTTTACCAATCCTACAACAGATAGAGGGCTTTGCTATCTTTTCTGGTTTGTGAGAGCTCTTGTATCTATGACAAACGACACATTTGTGTGCTCGTGTGAACACATGCCCGAACGTGCGTGCGCGCGCACGCACAAACACACACGCGCACACACACCCACACACACACACACACACACACACACACGGGGGGGGGGCAGACACAGAGACACAGAGACAGAGACAAAGACAGAGAATAAAGCGAAAATCCTAAAAATCAAGTCTTGGACTGGAAGTACACTTTTTAGATAATATGTAATTATAGAATAGAAAGGATTTAATACAGGAGCTTGAAGCAAGGATATATGAAAAAGGGGTTGGGGATTTAGCTCAGTGGTAGAGCGCTTGCCTAGCAAGCGCAAGGCCCTTGGTTCGATCCCCAGCTCCGAAAAAAAAGAACAAAGAAGAAAAAAAAAAGGAATATATGAAAAAAGGGGGGGGGGAATTGCCTAAGAAAGAGAGGCTAGTAGAGAAGGGGAAGCCTAAGGAGAATAGGACATTTTGGAGACCTAGGAACAAAGTGATTTAAGAAGGGAGTATTCATGCTTATCAAACCCTACTGAGAGGCCGTACCTAAAGGCAGAAAGAAGTCATTGGATTGGGAATTGTTGGAAATAATATAATCTCTGATCTCAAGGACATGGTCAAGTAGAAATATTTTATGTAAAAATAAACAAATCACTTATAATTAGGTAATTTGACAGTAGCTATGTCTACAGACTACAGAAGGGTGGACATTTAGGACATTGACTTTTGGACATAAATAGGAAGACTAGAGTTGAACAAGACCAAGAAAGCAAGTATATAAGAAATAGCAATATAAAAAAATAGAATGAGATGAAGAATAAATAATTAGGAAAACAAGCTACATTAATTTATGTAGGACCACATCAACTGTTGTATTGCAGTTTGGGTTCAAAAAATAGAATAATGTTTAAGCAAGTAAAACAGACCTTATTGTTTAAGATACCATCTTTTGAAATTTTTGAAGATTATGAAGTATATGAACTTTTAATCCTGACCCATCTTTGCAGCTGAGTACAAAACTTGTTTTAGGAAGATCCTAAGAATAGTAGGCAGGAAAAGGCTATTGTAGTCATTAAAATGGTTCAATAAAAGTTGAAAACATTTTAGATTGTTTTGGATTAGGCCTAATGCCTATCCTGTGACAAATACCCACAGCTTCATCACTCTGGCTGGTGATAAGTGTCCTCTACTGCATATAAATGGAATTCAATGATGCTGAAAGGCAAATTGTGTTGGTTGACACAAAGGTTAGAGATATATTATTCATAATTCGGGCAACCTGAATTCAAACTATAGTACTACATTAAGAACATCAGTGACAGATCAGCTATGGGTTACAAACAGAAAATGACAAAAAAGAAAGAAAGGCTTAATAGCACTTCAGTTATGAAATCAGAGGCTTTGGAGCCTCCCCTTGAGATGAATCCCAAGTTGGGCCGCTCATTGGACTTTTTCCTTCAGTTTCTTCACTATTTTTGGCCCTGCAGTTCTTTTAGACAGGAACAATTCTGGGTCAGAATTTTTTTCTGTGGGATGGCAACCCCATCCTTCCCCTTGATGCCTGTCTTTCTATTGGAGGTGAACTCTCTAAGTTCTCTCTCCCTACTGTAGGGCATTTCATCTAAGGACCCTTTGAGTCCTGAGACTCTCTCACCTCCCTGGTCTCTGGTACTTTCTAGAGGCTCCCCGCCACCTCCCATACCCGAGGTTGCACATTTCCATTCATTCTGCTGTCCCTCAGGACTTCCCTCCTGTATCCTCCTGCCCCCAATACCTGATCATGTTCCCCTCTTCCTTTCCCTCTCCCACCAAGGACCCTCCCTCCCTCCCCCTCCTCTGATTGCTTTTTTCTCCCTCTCAAGTGGAATTGAAGTATCCTTACTTGGGCTCTTAGGCTTGTTAACCTTGAGTTCTGTGGATTGTATCCTAGATATTCTGTATTTTTTTTTTTGCTAATATCCACTTATTAGTAAGTACATACCATGCATACCCTTTTGGGTTGAGTTACCTCACTCAGGATGATATTTTCTAGTTCCATCCATTTTCATGCAAAACTCATGATGTCCTCGTTCTTAATAGCTGAATAGTATTCCATAGTGTAAATAAATCACATTTTCTGTATCCATTCTTCTTTGGGGGACATCTGGATTCTTTCCAGCTTCTGGCTATTACAAATAAGGCCAATATGAACATAGTGGAGCATGTGTCCTTGTTACATGTTGGAGCATCTTTTGGGTATATAACCAGGAGTAAGTGATATAGCTGGGTTCTCAGATAGAACCATTTTCAATTTTCTGAGGAAATGTTAGATTGATTTCTAGAGTGGTTGTACCAGCTTGCAATCCCACTAGAAATGGAGGAGTATTCCTCTTCCTCCACATCCTTGCCAGCATCTGGTATCACCTGAGTTTTTGATCTTAGCCATTCTGGTGTGATGGAATCTCAGGGTCATTTTGATTTGCATTTCCCTGATGAGTAAGGACTTTGAACATTTCTTTAAGTGCTTCTTGGCCATTCAAGTTTCCTCTGTTGTGAATTCTCTGTTAAGCTCTATAACCCCCTCCCCCTCTTTTTTTTTTTTTTGGTGGTTAGCTTCTTGAGTTCTTTATGTAATTTTTTGATATTAGCCCTTTATCAGATGTGGGGTTAGTGAAGAATTTTTTCCCAATCTGTAAGTTGCCGATTTGTCCTATTGACTGTCCTTTGCCTTACAGAAGCTTTACAGTTTCATGAAGTCTCATTTATCAATTCTTGATCTTAGAGCCTGAGCCACTGGAGTTCTGTTTAGGAAATCCCCTCCCTCTGTCCTGTACCAATGAGTTCGAGACTCTCTTCTATTAGATTCAGTGTATCTGGCTCTATGTTGAGGTTCTTGATCCACTTGGACTTCAGTTTTGTGCAAGGTGACAAATATGGATCTATTTTCATTTTTCTATATACAGACTGCCAGTAGGACCAGCACTATTTATTGAAGATGCTGTCTTTTTTTCCATTGTATAGTTTTGGCTTCTTGGTCAAAGATCAAGTGTCCATAAGTGTGTGAGTTTATTTCTGGGTCAATTCTATTCCCTTGACCGACCTGTCTGTCTCTGTACCAATATCATGCAGTTTTTATCACTATTGGTCTATAGTACAGCTTGAGATCAGGGATAGTGATTCACCTAGACGTTCTTTTTATTGTTGAGAATGGTTTTTGCTATCCTGGGTTTTTTGTTTTTCCATATGAAATTGAGAATTGTTCTTTCCAAGTCTGTGAAGAATTGTGTCAGGATTGTGATGGGGATTGCATTGAATCTGTAAGTTGCCTTTGGTAGGATGGCCATTTACTATGCTTATCCTACTGATCCATGAGCATGGGAGGTCTTTCCATCTGAGGTCTTCTTTCACTTCTTTCTTGAAGTTCCTGTCACACAGATCTTTCACTTGCTTGGTTAGAGTCACACCAAGGTATTTTATATTATTTGTGAATATCGTGAAAGGAGTTGTTTCCCTAATTTCTTTCTCAGCCCATTTATCATTTTTATAAAGGAAGGTTACTGATTTGTTTGAGTTTATTTTATATCCAGCCACTTTGCTGAAGTTGTTTATCAGCTGGTGAAGTTCTCTGGTAGAATGTTTGGGGTCACTTATGTGTACTACCATGTCATCTGCAAACAGTGATGCCTTTATTTCTTCTTTACTACTTGGTATCCCCTTGATCTTCTTTTGTCGTCTTATTGTTCGATTCAGGGAGAATAGACAGCCTTTTCTTGTCTCTGATTTTAGTGGGATTGCTTCAAGTATCTCTCCATTTAATTTGATGTTGGCTGTTGGTTTGCTGTATGTTGCTTTTATTGTGTTTTGGTATGTGCCTTGAATTCCTGATCTCTCAAATATTTTTTAACATGAATGGGTATTGTATTTTGTCAAAGGCCTTTTCAGCATCTAATGAGATGATCATGTGATTTTTTTCCTTTGAGTTTGTTTACATAGTGGATTAAATTGATGCATTTCCATATTTTGAACCATCCCTGCATCCTGACTTTCTTTCTCCCTCCAACTTTTCCTGGATTTCCTCTGTGGTGATTTGAATGAGAAGTGTCCTCATAGGCTTGTGTATTTGAACACTTGATCTCTAGTTAGTGGCCTTGTTTGGGAAGGTTATGGAACCTTTAGGAGGTGAAGCCTTATTAGAAGTATGTCACTGGGGAAGTGCTTTCAGGTTAGATGGTCTGGGCTTCCTGTTCTCAGTCTTTGCTTCCCGTGTGTGGATCCCATCTGCCCAGCCAGCTTGTGCTCCTCCCACCTTTCCTTCCTTGTCTGTTACCATGCTTTCCTTCCATGATAGACTTCATCCCTTAGGAACTAGAAGGCAAAACATATCCTTTTTCCTCAAAGTTGATTTTTGTCAGGTTATTCTGCTATAGCAGCAGAAAAGTAACAACTATTCTCCCTCTGTCTTCCAACTTCATGACTTCTTTTTCTTTTTAAATAATACACTAAGTTCAATTAATGCTGCCCATATATGAAGAGGTGTGGGACTATCCTCTGATAGCATGGCTCAGAGATCACGTCTCTAAAGAAAACCAGTCTTTCCTTTATTGGCAGCTATCAGATGTCAAAAACTACTCAACTAGGGTAGGCTTTCATATGCCTGTCTCCTCCATGGATGTTGACTGACTTGATCTTGTACAGGTCTTGTGCAGACAATCACAGGTGCTGTGATTTCATGCTTGGTGGTCCTGTCATGTCCTGAAGACAGTTTTCTTCAGTCTTCCCTGACTTCCGGCTCTTACAGTCTAACTCCTCCTCCCATAATCCATAATGTTACCTGAGCCCTGGGGGTGTAATACAGGTATACCAGAGCTCTGTAGACACTTATTCTTTACACTTTGACCACTTGTGAGTGATTCTCTGTATTAGCCATTGTCCATTGTACCAAGAACCAATAACCATAATTAATACCCATGTACATCACCCAGGTTCTTGAAAGCAAAGTAACTTGGAGAATGAAATTCCTATAGATGAACACATGAAGGGTAAAATCAAGCAACTCTGACCATAGTAGATCTTCACAATGTAATTCATCATAATAAGCAAATATGCAGAAAAAACAAGGTCAAACTAATCTTAAGAAATTAGAAGCATTCCTTAGCTCAAAATTTAGTGTTTTAGTCATGACAGGACCATTACACTCATTCACATATAATTAGAAGGTCTTGGAGCACTGCCTACTAATATTAACTCCAGTGATGGAAACCCCTCTTTATATATATAATTTTACATGTAAACTGTGTTACTTTTGGATAGTACTTTATTTTTCTTACTAATATTTTTTAATTTTGTGTGCATAAATGTGTACATGTTTGGACACATGTGTAATGGCACATATGTGATGATATAGAACAACTTGCAGGAATTCTATTGTTCACCATGTAGAATTGTTAAGCTTGGTGGCAGGCATTTTTATAGGCTAAGCCATATCACTGGCTCCTATAAAAGATAATTTAAAGTTTTTGTCTGTCACTTCTTGCCACCAAGTGAAACCTTTAGTGTCAGGAATAGGTTATATATAGTTCAGTCACTGGCCAAGGGGGACTATAGAAAACCCCAACTAGTACAGGCTATTGTCAAGGCTTATTGGCTGCTCTCCACACACTGATGGTAATCAGGCCCTATTGCTGGAGGCAACAAGTACATATCTTATTGAACATGAAGAAATTGAGATGTGTCTAACGAGAGCCTGCACCTAATGTTCATTATACTAGAAAGCATTCTGCATGTTACCAGAGGAGAAAAGTAACCACTAACCCAGCTACAAACCCTGTGATCTACAATGGTGACTTACGTACATGATGTGCTGGTGCAACTGAGGCACACATGTTGTGGAAGAAACCAAGCACTCTGATTTAAGGCTCACTCCACAAGATGGAACTCATGCCTGACAGTCCTTGGACGGCCATGAACCTGAGGCTAGATAGGTCATGGGCCTAGGGGGAAAAAATACTATTGGTCTGCTGAAGAAGCATAGCAACAAAATGACCCCTAATGACATTCTGCTATACCCATAGATTGGCACCTCACTCTGCCACCAGAGCAGCCTCCTCTCTCAGTACATGGGAGACACACATAACTGGACAATGTGCAGAGGCAGAGATTTCCGGGCACTCGGTCCAATGATTGTCTTCATCATACGTCTCCCTGACCATCTCAGGCAGCTATGTGGAAGAGGAGGCAGAAAGAGTGCAAGGGCCAGAGGGGATGAATGACAATGAGGAAAGTGTCTTCCAGACACAAGAGTCTTGATGCACACATGAACTCACAGAATGTGGCAGCATGCACAGGGCCTGCTCAGGATTAAGTCAGACACGGTTCTTGTGCTGAGAGTGGGAACTGGACACAAGCTCCTATCCCTAACCAAGAAGCCATCTGCAAGTGACACTCTCTAACAAGGGAAAAACCCTCAGCACCATGCCCAGCCGTAGACGCCAACACAAACGAACTCAGTGATAGTCTCATAGACCTTCTGTCTTATACTGCTTTGTCTAGGCGTTTTTTGTCTTTTACATGTATATCATAATGATGTATGTGTATAATGTGGTTTCTGAGTTTGTGTTTTATGTTTTTGTATGAGAGGGAGTATATTGTATAAGTGTGTTTATGGTTTTCTTTTTCTTTTTTGCCTGTTTTCTAGAGAAAAAAAGGATGTGGAGTTGGGTAGGTGGGAAGGGAGTGGGGAGGATCTGGGAGGAGTTGGGGGAAAGGAAAAAACCAAAAAAAGAAAACATTTTTGTCTCTGTACTGTACTATTTCTGTGTCTGTTTCTAAATATTGATTTTATATGTCATATATTTCTATTGTTTGCATGTGTAGTAATTTTTGTTTGTGGCAGATTCTGTAGATTTTACATTTTAATGTATTCGAATTTGCACGTTAGATTTGTTGCTTTTCTTGCAGGATGCAGGAGTTGGCTCTTGCACACGTTTATATCACTTGTGGGTAACTTAATTTTTGGAAAGTTGCTTAATTTTTTTTGTCCAGAGCAGTCTAAACTATGGCTGTTATTACTCTGTCGTGAAAATTCTAGTTACTTAACTTCTTGTTTTCTCAACTCAAGAAGGCCGTCCATCTTTGTTTAGTTTCTACTCTCTGTGCTGTGGCCTAGAAACTGCCTTTAGGCAGCAAAGGAGGGAAAACACCACGCTTAAGTTATGTTTCATTTTCTTTTTTTATCAGCCTTGTGCCTGTTGTCCAGTGTCTGTGAGCTGTTGGTTCAAATACTTTCTTTTCTAATTCTATGAAGTAGGAAGGCAATTCTGGATTTTAATATGTTATGGATGGAAAGAAAAAGATATGTGGGGCTTTGGGGAAAGTTGAACAGTGCAGGTAGTAAACAATAAGAAAAATTGTTAATGGGCTAGGCTCTGAGATGCCTCTTGGGCAAAGCAGGGGAAGTCTTTTGTGATTTTGGTTTCATCAAGGAATAGTTTCCACTGAATATGTCTGGGCCTTCTTTTACTTTACATGTTGGGAAGCTCACTAAACCTAATTGATTTGAGGCAAGAACAGCTGGCTTTGTTTTGTTCTGACTTTTTCTAGAAGCAAGTCCAGAAGGTAATATACTGACCCAAGAACGAGAGGCATACAACTCAGCTGAGGGATTTGGTAAGCACAATATATTTGAGGTTTCTGTTCAATATCTAGTTAGCGATGTCTTGATATAGGCAGTTTTATATATGGGTTTGGAGCTCAAACATGTAGAGAGGGTATCTATATTATCTATGTGAGGATAGTGGGTATTAGTCAGGGTTCTCTAAGTAACAGAATTTATGGAATATCTCTCTATATTAAGGGAAATCATTGGAATGATTTATAGCCTGAAATCCAACTCATCCAATAATAGGCAGCTGTAAATGAGAAGTCTAAGACTCCAGTAGTTGCTAATACAATGAGGCTAGGTGTTTCAGCTGGTCTTCTGTATAAGATGGGATCCTGAAGAAGTGGCTCCAACAGATGTGCTGGCAAGCAAGTGCAAGCAGGTGGAGAAGGAAGCCTTCCTTTTTCCATTGACCTTATGTAGGCCTCCAGCAGAAGGTGTAGTCCAGGTTAAAGGTGTGTACACCACTCCTGGACCTAAGCTGTTCGTTACTTAGAACTTGCTCTGTCCCAGGCTGGCCTTGAACTCAGAGAACTGCTTATGTCTGTCTCAGTCTAAGCTTTTCATAGCCACTATACCTCAAGATCCAGATCAAAAGCATATGTCTTCCAGCCTCAAGATCTGGATCACAGGTGTGGCCACCATTTCTGGCCTGAAGGTCATTCCAGATATAGTCAAGTTACTTTTCTAATCATTTAACAAAAACAACTTGAGGAAGGAAATGTTTATTTTGGCCCACAATTTGAGGTAATATCCACCATGGTGGAGAAGGCATGATGGCAGGACATGAGACAGCATGAAGCAAGAGAGAAATGAATGCTGGTGCTCAGCTCACTTTCTCTTTTTATTCAGTTTGGAACCCCAGCCAATGAGTTGGTGCCACCCAAATTTAAAATAAGTCTTCACACCTCAGTGAACTCAACCCAGAAATTTCCTCACAGGTGTGCTCAGAGTTTGTTTTTCCCCTAGGAAAGTTTAGATCCCACCAGGCTGACCATCAACATGAACCAGCACAGTGCATCTGGTGGATGACTGGTTTGAGGGCAGCTTCTGCCATGATGTGGGACTTACTAAACGAATGAGTTAATGGATTCCTGAACATCGACCATCCTCACTTAAAGATAATTTTAAACACTTGGACAAATTCACACATATATAGTGAGGAAAGTTGATTGCATTATGAGTTGATTATTACTTGATAACACCGATTACAAAATATCCTAGCTGAATCTTTTAGTGAGTTTTGAAAATAACAATACTGTTAATGTCTTTTAAAAGTAAACGTTTGCAGAGCCAAGATAAGAAAAAGTTAATTCTTTTAGTAAGATCAGTAGCATATTGCTGGTTTGCTGCTGAGAAGTTACACCTGTTATTATGAGTACAATTAATTCTGCTCATATTATTCATCCAGAGAACTATCTAATTACGAAGAGGTTACATAAAGTAATATAAGTAGCAATGCAAAATGTTATACTGAGGAACAGAGGAACTGGTGTGATACACAGGAAATACTGATGCTGATCTGACGTTATAACACTATGAATTGTAATACAGGAGATGCTAGCAATTCTTATTAACATTTATATATGACCTTAATTTTTTTAAAAATGTTTTTAAATAGACTTTAGAGAGCTTGTATAAATTCATATAAATTTGGAGTATTAGGGGCTTTCATCTGTTACCAAAAGAGAGAAGCAAATTGACTTGTTCCATATTTAAATCAAATTTGTCATACACTTAGGAGCTTTAGAGGATAAAACGATCAATCACATTAGAGCCAGCTCTACCTGAGTTGTATGCATTGGTTGTGGAGCAAACATCACAAGAAGTTAGGTAAACAAGCGGCTTTGTTTTAAATGGCAGGTCATTTTAATGTGGCTCTCACAGGTAACTACTGATTTGAAAGAAAATCTGCTGCCCCCAAATTAGAATCTTATGGAAAGAGAGAATATTAGAAACTAGAAAAGCACCTGCCCTCCAAGGAGGGGAGGATGTTAACAAATCTGTTTCATAGTATAATGAGACTCCCTTTTTCAGCTTCTTAGGATAGGTGAGTAGGTTTTGGTTTTTTTTTCTTTTCCTTGAAAATGAAAATGAATTAAACTTTTAATGTAATATAGCAGATGTCGAAAGCTTGTTTTTAAGCTTGGCTTTGCCTTCAGCTGTCAGTGGAACATCTGAGTGTTTAGTAGTTTTGGAATGCCTTTAAGTATGTTCTTTAGTGTTTCCATTTGCTTAGACAACCAACAAGTACCTATTTTGAATACATTTGAACTTTTACTGGTTTGAATTCTGAGAATACAATGGTGGGTGAATGAGACAGAGCCCTTTGCCTTTAAGGTGCTTACATTCAATTTTGCAGGTGAAGAAAAAAGAATACACATTAGTAACTAGTAACCAAATTACTATCAGGAATGACATATGCGATGAAGTGAGGGGATAAAAATGACAGAAAATGTGCCTGGTTAGATGTGATGGCTAGGGAAAACTTTTATCAGGCTGAGATGACAAAGAGAAAGCCATTTTAAAATCTGATGAAAGGGTTCTTTGTAAGGAACAGGCAGGAGGCTGAAAGCCCTGATGCAAGAAGTTTGGAATGCTCAGTGGAATATGGTGTCAACCAGGGTGTTCAGGTGAATGCTGGGGGAACAGAGGAGTAAGTAGGTCATGTGCACTACTGGACTTTAGGGCAGCTTTGTTGGGTATTATTGAACAGTAAACTTCCTGTATTGGTTTCCTCTCTCCTGCTTCTGGCTGTCTTTAAAAGTAGAAAGTCTACTTTGATTTTCATGGTATTCTCCCATTCATGTTGGTGTCTAACTTTCTCCCAAACATATCAATAGGGGCCTGTACTATTCCAATATGACTTAGTCTTAATGAAATCAGAAATACTAGAATTTAGAATTTCATAGAAGAACTGTGGAGTTATGCAATACAAAACTGCATATATTTAAAGCGCACAGCTCAATAAGATGAATATATGCTGTGAGTCATCTTAAATCAAGACACATGTTTATCTTTCCAATGGCCCTCTTTCCCTTAGCCACCTTTCTCCAACCTTAGGCAGTCATTAATTTTCTTCCTGCTTTATTTATTATTATTAGAATCAGATTGCATGTACTTGTCTTTTGGATCTGGTTTTTCTTACATATAAAAACTATTTTAAAAATGCATTGTTGTGCCAATGGTTTATTCCCATTTATTGTTGACAACCATTCTGTTATATTTGCTATGACTTGTCACTGTGGACCACTATTGGGTTGTTTCTAATTTTAGTTCATTACAAACAAAGGCTCTGTGAATGTTGGCATACAAGTCTATGTGTGCAAACACATGGTTATGTTTCCTTTGAATAAATACTTAGTAGTGGTATGGCTGAGGTATTTTGTATGTGTATATGTGCTATCATGTTAAATATGATGCAAGAATAACAAAGGAAGAAGCCTGGGAAATGAGAAAATACAAAAGAATCAACTACTGTTCAGTGTAAATGAAAAGAAGAAAGAGATTTGAGAAGATTTTTATAGAAATAAAATAACAAGAGATTAGAAAAAGTGGGAAAAAACAAGAAGTGAATTCTGATTGTGAGAAAGTTCAAATGAAAATTAGATGAACTTAGAAACGGGAATAAAATAACATTTCTTTAAACAGCAACAACAATAACAAATGCTACTAATAATATAGTAGAGGGGAGAAAGGGGTTGTGAGGTTCAAATTGAACCTCTATTGGGACCTCCTGAAATGAAACTCACAGAGGTGGTGATCGATACAAAAGCAAGAGGAGTTTAATCATTCGTACATGTTGAGGTCATCTCACTTCAAGGGAGAGACAACGCAAGCAGATTTTAACAGAGGATTATATACCTTGCAAACAATTGGGTCAGAATTCAAACAATTGGGGTAGAGTTTGCACAGTGGTAACCAGGCAGAGTACTATGTGCATTTGGTGGAACAAAACAACTTTCAAATCGACTCAGTGTACCATTCAGGACTTTTCCAAGGGGGGTGGGTTGGGAGTCAGGTAGCTCTGTGTGACAGTTTGACTTGCAGCTGTTCCAGGAACTAAACTGGCTTTTCTTTTCTTCCTGGAAGGGAGGGGCCCTTGTGCTCAGAGGTTTGTGGTGGGAATTTTCCCACTGGGCCCAGGTTGGACCCAACTCTGGCTCTTTCAGAGTCAAACACAGAAGGCTCCTATGAAAGAGAGAAATGAAAGGAAAAGAATGAAGATTATCTGATAATAATAAATAAATAAAATTAGACAAATGTAAGAGAAATAAAATGTAATAATGTATAGTTGGAAGGAAGCACAGTGTGTGTGTGTGTGTGTGTGTGTGTGTGTGTGTGTGTGTGTGTGTGTGTGTGTGTGTATGGGAGGTGAGAAACCTAAAAATTAAAGGGCTGAGGTAGCTTCTTTCTGGATTTTCACAAATTGTAGACTGCTGGTTATGTGCATGGAAACGGGGAGGGTGAGCGGACTGTAGATGGTTGTCTTTGCTGTTGCTTATCCTGATGTTGAGCCTGATAGACAAGTGTCCATATCTACCAGAGCTGTCTCATTTTAGTAGCTGCTCTTTTTTGCCTACAAGGGGCCTCTGCTGGTCATACTTAGTTTTGCAGTCTGAGGATTAGGCAGGTTCCCTCCCACTCCCTGAAACTCCACAGATATACCCCCTGACTGGTTACTGTCCTTGAGGAAGAGGAGTTAGCTTCCAATTGTGAGAAAGTGAGGAACAGTCAGAGCACTGAGATCCATACAAGGGGAGGACTTGCCTTTATATTTTCAAACTCTTTAGGTATCAGTCACTCTGCTAGAGAGATGTTATAGAGGATATGGACCAAAGCACTGGGGCTTCAGCTCTGGAACTCCATAGTAGTGGGTAATGGGTAGATGAGATGAGGTATGAGAGCCGTGGCCTTGTCCTAGAGGCAGTACTAAGACCACCTGGCCCTTTGGAGGAGTCTTTTGCTTTCCTGAATAGTAAAATTGTCTTTCAAAGGTGTTTGAATAATAGTGCAAATATCTTACTTATACTTACATGTATAGTTACCCTTCCCCGAGCTTTTCAGTCCTCAGTGTGGATCTTGATTTACAATCTGGTATAATTCCCTTCTGTACAGGTCCACTGTGATAAATTCTTTCAGATTTTGCATAACTGTATCCCTTACATGTCATCCTTTCTCTTCAACTTTGAAGGATGATTTTCAATGGCTGAAGAATTTTTGAGGACTTTAATTTCTTATAGAATTTAATTTAATTTCTTAGAATCATGACTTTTTTTCTGAATTCATCAAATCTTAGTTATCTTTTCAAATTGTTTTCATTTAGTCTCATTCAGCATTGCTTATATTAAATATCTTCAGCTTTATTAATTTTTTCCTTTATAGTATCTAATTGTTACATATAATTGTCTGTTACAGCATATTTTTATGAGAAAATTGTTGCCTTCATATTTAAAAGTTAAGTTTTGTCTTTTATGCCTCTACTTAATCTTTCCTCTAATTACTTGAGTTTATGGAAATTGGTTATAAAGTAATGCCTAGCTCGTTGTTGTTATATTAATTCTTTTCTGTATGCTAGTTCTAGCTCTAGCTCAGTTCCAATTAGTCATTTCCTCTTTGTCATGAACTCTACTTTTTTGCTTCTTTGCATTCCTAGAGTTTATCTTTTTAAATTGATGCCACATGTTATAGCTTATTCCTTCTTGGGCACATTCTCCATGAATTATGAGATTGAATTGTGGCAGGCAGTTGAGAATGCCGTGCCTCACCCTGGGTGTGCTGGACGGTTCTCTTTCGTCCTCTCAGGATCTGCCATACCAAATTTTAGCTAGTTTTCATCTGAGCACAAAACGATCCTCTACACTCTGCAGAGGTCGCTTTGTGGATCTCTGTTCTTCCCAGAGTCTTCCGTGTGAGCTCATGGTGCACTGGGTCCCATGGACTCTCGAGCTTCCCACATCAATTACAAGTACTTTACTCTTGCCTTTATTGTCTTTCCCTCTACCATGATCAAGACACCATCTTCACGGAGTAAAAGTTACATCTTTTGTTTCCCTTCTCTTTGGCATCAGTCTGTAATTTTTTCCCCTAATGCCCAGTGTGTGTGGAATGGTGATTTCACGTATTTTGTTCTACTTTGCAGTTATTTTAGGTGGGAAAACAAATGTGTCAGAACTGCAAGTTCAATACATATGGGTTCACTCATGCATTCACTGTGTGTATGCCCATGTGTGTTCCTCTCTCTCTCTCTCTCTCTCTCTCTCTCTCTCTCTCTCTACTTACTTACCTATGGGTAGCTGTGCATATAAATATACTGGAAACTAAGTTTCTGAATTAATGTTTTATGTAACAGAGGTACAAGTCCCATAAGAAACACCTAATACTTCTTTTGTTACCATACTTTTGTATTAGTAAATTGCCTGGAATCATTCAAGCAAGATTTTTGACACCTGACTTCTACTTTTCCTACTTCCATAGTTATATTCCTCCATAGTAATTTGTATTTCTTCTTTTTTTTAATTTTTGAGATTATAATTATAACATTTCTCCTGTCCGTTTCCTCCCTCCAAACATTCCCATGTCCCTCTCCCTGTTCTTCAAATTTATGGCCTCTCTCTCTCTCTCTCTCTCTCTCTCGCTCTCTCTCTCTCTCTCTCTCTCTCTCTCATTGTTACTACATGCATATATGTATATACATATATATTCCTAAATATAACCTGTTCAGTCTGTATAATGTTCCTTATATGTTTAGGACTGACTGGTTGACACTGAACAACTAATTGGTGTGCTTTCCCCTGGGGAGGAATGCCTCATGTGCCTACAGTTCTCTGTGTGGGGTTGAGGTGTTGTGCACTCTCCCTCATCCACCTCATCATCCTCGTCCATGTGTCCTTGCTTAGCTCACCTTTGAGCAGTTGTGTGGCTGAGACTATGGCTATAGCTTCTGATGTTACCCAGAAACAGGATCTCGAGGACAACGGGCCTATCTTCTGGTTCCTACTATCTTTCTGCCCTCTTTTCCTCAATGCTGTCTGAGCCTTAGGTTAAGAGAGTGTTTTGAAAAGATGTGTTTATTTGGACTGGGCTCCACAATTCTGCATTTTGGTTGCTTGTGGTTTTCTGTTGTGGCTCCCATCTGTGGCAAAGAGAAGTCTCCTTGTTGAGGGGCAGAGACTGCTTATCTTTGCGTATTTGTATAAGGACAGATGCTTACACTGTTGTTAGGGCGTATGCTGCTTTAGTAACTTAACGGTTATAGATTCTTCTCCAGTAACAATGAATTTACCAGCATTGAGTAGTTAGATTTCTAGTACAAAGCAAGCCATAGAGTTTAATATGTAGTAGCTTGTATTTTTAAGACATACAGTCCCTGGACTAGATATTCTTGTTTTATAGCTGTTAAACTATATATTGTTTGTGAATACCTCCAGAGGGAGTCCCTACTTAATGGACTGCAACCAACTTTAGTATGCACACTAGCTGAAAACCCATCTTAGTACACTTGTGGCAAATAGATGTCTTAGTCACCATAGCAGTTCGACCTCATCAATCACAAGCAGCCAACTGATCAGAACATATTCATGTAAGCCATACTCTGGACAGCACCCAGTCAGACTGTTTCTGTGCCTCACTCTGCTCTCTGTCCACAGATGCTCTGGCCTGTGGTGCTGCGGAGCTCTCCATAGCTTTATTTTCACAGGGCCATCTGATTTGTGGATCTTTCTTTGTTCAGTTGAACTTCATTAAATGTTTTTATGTCAGAAATCATATTTTGTCTCTAATTTATATTAATAATAAAGGAAGTGAAGACAAATGAGATTTTCAATAACCCCTAAGAATAGCTAGGATTTTACTCAACATCTACCATATGCGAGGGGTTCTATGAATCTAATTCTCTTAAAACTCCTAATCATTAGAAAAGCCTTGAATAATCAGAGAAGGCTTTGCAGAAGTGGTGTTTTCTAAGATAAGCCATGAAAGATGACAGAATATTCCCAAACGGAAAAGAAAAAAAATGTGACTAACTTTAGAATCTCAGTGCAGCTTGTCTAAAACCGCAGGGAGCAGAGAAAATGTGTGACTTGGAGATCTAGGGAGGAGTAGGGGGTTAAATAGGATAAGACCAGAGGGCCAGAATGCACCATGAGGGCTTTAAAAGTGATACCAACTCTGAAGGTGTTTTTCTGAGGGCCATTTAGAAGTGCAAGTTTTGGGCATGTTAGTTATAGTGTGGTAAACATGGGTTAAATGAGTAAAACTAAGACATAGGTATAAAGATTAGGAAAAAGTGTAGATTAGTTCCAAATATTGAGTAATTGTCTTCCCCAGCCATTTACACATTTAATGAATATATTGGCTGAATATTTATCAAATGTTTTTGTGTTATCATCAATTAACATTTCTTATTCTGGCTTGTTGCACGCCAGGTACCTTAGATAAACAGTGATCTTAGTTTTTCACTGAGACAGGACCATACTATGTAGCCCATTCTGGCCTCGAACTCTCCATTCCTCTGCTTCCTGAGTTCTAGGAACAGGAACACACAGCAGCATGCCTTTTGATAGGTGAGGGAACTAAAATAAGCAGAACTCACGAGTGCTGGCGACATTACTAGTGAAGGGCCAAGACAGAATTTGATCTCAGGTCAGTTTGGCATCCTGCCAGATTTAGCCATGCTACTCAGAGAAACATTTCACACTAAGTTACGTTAACACTAAAATTCAAGGAAGAAAAACAATACAACAATTTTGAACTAAAATGTTTTTATTATCGTACATGGTTCAGTTGGCCTAGATTTCCAGATAAGTTTCCTTCACTTTATAGATGAATAATTATATGTATGTATCTCTATATGAACAGGCAGAGTCTGAAACCCTCAAGCCCTAAATAAATTTGCCTTCTAAGGATTTTTTCCACTACTTCTGTGGTCTATCCTTTGTAAATATGAGAAGATATTAATGCCTGTTATTAACATTAACATTTAAAGGATATATTTCAAATAGGAGAGAGGAAGATGCATGCTATAATAATGTCAGGGTTTCCAGGGAGAGGATCTAGTGAACCTGTTTGTCTAAACACGTTTTATTTGGGGTTCAGTATGAATTTTCAATAGATGCTTTTCAGATAAGAAAGCAGCAATTCGAATGCAATTATATAAACAAGAAGATCAGAGGGGAATTATCCCGAAGGGTATAAAATGAACAGAGTCTGGGTCATCACAGCATTAACTCGCCAATGCAAAGTAAGGTAGGTCTCTACCCGGAGCAGGACCTGTAAAATGAAGTGCCTTTGCGATCATTTCATTGTATTTTAACAGCTGTAGCATTTAAGATTGCAAATGCTGAGACAGTGTTTTCTTTGATGAGTTCTAAAGTTTGCAATTATTGCTCCAAATCCTGCAGTAGTGGGCAGAGAAGAGTGAGCCGGGAATGGGTGGCTGAGGTGAGAGTCCATTGACTTAAAGAATGGAAGCAGCCCTTCCATCTCCTGATGAAGGGTGAACAGCTGCATGACTCTCCTACCTACATTCCAACTTCAATGTTTTATCACCTGAGTACCCTGTGTACTTAATCCTTGCGATTACTAATGGCCATCTTTGAGGAAAGTACATTTTAGGGGAGTTTTAGAGTAAATTAAGTTTTGAGTATGTATAGGGTACTAGCATTTTAAGTACCTTCACGGACAGTCCATGTTGCAAGATATTAGTTATTTAATAGTGAAACTCTCAATACATATAACTTAGTAATATAATACACTTTTTCTTTTTAGAAAATATTCTGCTTTAGTGAAGTGCTGGGGTTGTTTAGAGGTAGAGAAAATGATTCTTTTCGTTGTTCAGTAAATAATTATGGTAGAAAAAAGAGGTAATAAACATTAGCAGAGCAGAGAGAAATGTGTTTAATAATGAAAATAGTAAGAACTGAAAGAAAATATGGAGAAAGGGTCAAAGGAAAGAACACAGGAAAAATGTGGAATAAAAGGATCATATTAACACTGGTTTATGTATTACTATAGAGCTAAGGAAATCTTCTTATGGAGGATTCACAGGAATTATTTTATTTTATTTTAGAATTTTAGGAAACAGTATACATAAATTGAAGACCCAAAGATACTGAACTGCTCAACGGGATAAATCACAATGAAATCTGAGAGCAGAGTTGTGTTCTTAGGCCGGGGTCTGATGGTAATTGAGCACAGATTATTCGCTCTGTGAAGACTTTCTTGATGATCTTTTGATGTTACACTTTCCTTTTATAGATAAGAAAATTGGGTAGGAAGGTTATGTGGGCAAAGTCCTATTATTTATAATGAAGTAAAAGAGAAGGGAGCATTCATATTCTGCATCGTCACAGTGTCCTAATACTGTGACCAGTGATCCAGTCGGTTTTCATTGCTTTGCTTTTGTTAGCTTAAGCTTCTATAATTATAAAAGGGACTCTTTAAACAGTGTCACTCTTGTTTAGGGTATCAATGGGGGGAAACCATAAAATAATTTTTATCTTAAAAATTTTAAAGGACATTTTTATTATTTTAAAAATAGATGTGTGCACGTGTGCTGTGTCTGCGGGTGCCTGTGTAGACCAGAGGCATCTACCCCCAGGAGCTGGAGACAGGGATGGGGAGCTGCCTGATGTGGGTGTTGGGAACTGCACTCAGGTCCCTGTAAGAGCAGCTCTTGCTCTTAGCCCCTGAGGCACTCTTGCAGCCCAGCCATAGGAGGTTTCAGAGAGTCAGTGTGTCCATCTGTTTTATCCTGCAAGTGGGTAAATAAGATTACATGCTTTAACCTGGTTTCTACAGCCCGTGGGAGAATTCTGTTCCTTACATTCTGGTCCAATATTCTGATTATAGGCTACAACGTGTGCTCTTCCACATAGAATTGTGAATCTAGAAGTTGTTTTCTGTGGTAAAACCCACTGGAGAACTGTGAACTGTGTAGACGACAGGGGAGTATGAACAGCAAGGGCTGGCGTTCTCTTGCATTTACCTGGTTGCTATTTTTAAGATTCTTTGGAGAATCCTCTGGATTTGCATCACTGAAATAACAACCAACTGAATGCTATAGACGGAGCTTGTATTTTATGAAACACTTGGCAAAAATCAGATTCCCTGACAAAGGAATTCCTGTGATTTCAGCAGGGAAAGTGTTGCTAATTGTTGAGCTGAATATGGGGCATGGTATGTGTGAGTCTCGGTTCCAACCCACCGGAGTGCATAAAACAACATAACCAGGAATTCGTGGTTTTCCTTCTTAATGCAAATATTTAAAAAATACTGAAAGGGATGCCTAGGTATATAATGTTTACAGAGTTTACCACCAAATACATTTTCCTAAACGGTTACTTCACTTCTTTGTCTACAATGTAGCAAATGCAAGGAAATCTTTTTAACTGGGGGGATGTTAGAGTCCTAACTTGGACTTTCACAGAACTTAGAACAACCTGCATTTTTACATTTGTGCTCATACTTGGTTCCTCCTGAATTGTAAGGACTACATTAATACAACTCTCAGTGCTTACTCCAGAGGCTCAGTACATATGTGTTCATCCAATTTCAGAAATTCTGTGCTAGGAATAAGAGATTGGTTGAAATGGCTATAGAAGAAGACATTTAGAATTCATCCCTAGTAACTTATATAAATAATTTTTGTATAATATATTTATTGGAAACAAAGTTCTAGTTACCTGAGACTAACTTACTTACAAGGCTTCAGTAAGTAGAAATTTTAAAGCACACAGCTTAAAAGTGCTGACGACATAACCCACAGGTTTGAGAGAACCTTGATACTTCTTTGATAATTGAATAAAATGTTTAGTGAATTTTTTTCCCATTTATTTTGGGATGTGCTGGGGGAGCACTGCGGAGTGCATAGAGAGGTCAGAGGACAACTTCCAGGAAGGAGTATGTTCTCCCCATCCATCACGTGGGTTCCGGGAATTGAACTCATGTTATCAGACTAGAGCTGCAAGTGCTTTTACTTCCGAGCCTTCTTGCCGGCCAGTGAATAGTGATTAATAGAATAAACAAACAACCATGTGCTTATAGATAACAATATTGCTTCAGTGATGGCACTACATATATATTTATATAAGTTTATATATTTACTGGCAATGATAGTTGAGAAGAAAAAAAATCCAAACATAACTAGCTAGTGGTACAAATATTAGTAAAAGGGAATCAAAAGTCTTTAATCTTACATCTAAAAGATGTAAGATTTTAGACTTTACATCTAAAAGTCTGAAATTTGATTACTCCTTATCAGTAGCAGAACCAAAATAAGTACAAGTCACAACATTCCCCAGATTGTTACAATGCTCAACTGCTACCAAGTAGCTTCTGCATCAGCCAGGCTCGCCACACCGCCCAGCTGCATGTTCTGCTCGGTGGCCCCTCTGCTGCATCCCATCCAGCCACTGCTAACGAATCTGGACAACCTTATAGAAGCTTAAGCTTCTATAATTATAAAAGGGACTCTTTAAACAGTGTCACTCTTGTTCAGGGTATCAAGGATGGCCGCTTTCTTGGCTGAATTACTCTGAAGGTGCCACACTAATTTTTTCCAGCTCTCCATATGTTTTAAAATAATGAATGCCATACAACTTCTGTATAAAATGATCTTTTATTTCAACTTGAAAATTTTCAACTCTATTAGAATACCCTAACGATTCAGAAGAGACTGTCTAACTGGTGTTAACACCAGTCATGATTTCAGCTTAATATTCAGGGCCTTCTTCAGTTTCCTTGACTAGCAACAGGTAGAATTATAGGGAAGATTACATACACTGGGTGGTACTAAAGTTTGCTTGTGATTTTTCTTGGCTTCTTTCCATCTCTAATTATATGAACCTAAGCTACTGAACCAAAATTTTTAGGAACTTTTATTTCTGGGAAAGTCCTTTCTAAAGAATATTTATTAATTTACTTCTTACAAAGACAGGAATTTTATTACAGCTTCGTTGAATGAATTATTTCACACCTAGTTAACAGAAAGCTGTCAATTTTCTTAGTGATGTTGCAGACTCACATGTTGCTTCCCAGGGGAGCCCAATGGCACGTGTAGGCAGCAGACTTCTAAGATGTGAGCCTCTGTACTATGGGTGTACATGGTCATAGCTGCATCTGACTGTGTGTGAGGAGGTTTGAGAGGACTGGGTATGCAGGGCCCAGGGATAGGTAACCATTCAGCATATCTTATCTGTTCTGTGTTTATATACCCATAAGCTTTCCACAGTCACGCCTCTGAATGTGCAAAGGACACTTACGAGCTCTGTGGTCTTTCCCTCTGATTTAGCATGAACGCTGTTGTTCTCTTCTCCGTGCTTTTCGCTCTTGCTTGTGGGCAAGTGTCATCGTTTTGTATTCCCACTGAGTATATGATGTACGTGGACAGGAGAGAGTGTGCCTACTGCCTGACCATCAACACCACCATCTGCGCTGGGTACTGTATGACACGGGTATGTTGGTCACTGCGTTTCTTTTAGCTGTAAATTATACAGGTCTAAAGTTGTCTGTTAATATTTTAGAAAGGAAGTGGGATAAATCATAGTGTCCTCTTTGGGAAGCCAAGCACACTGCTTTCAGAATTATAATTATGTGATTCTACACAGAAAAAAGTACAGATACATTGTAACAGTTTACCCTAAAGTGTTTGTTCTGCTCAATGGTAGATGAGAAGAAAGTGTCCTTTTTTGTCTCTGAGGGGTTAAGTGTAGATGTGTGGGTAACAGAGCTCAGGAGTCCTTTAAGATCATCAGGAAACAAAGGGATATTAGTCATTCTATTACACTAAGTTGCATGCAGTTTATCATGTTAAGATCTCTTCTCTTCCACAGGATATCAATGGCAAACTGTTTCTTCCCAAGTACGCACTCTCTCAGGATGTCTGTACATACAGAGACTTCACCTACAGAACGGTGCAAATACCGGGATGCCCACACCATGTTGCTCCTTATTTCTCCTACCCCGTTGCCCTGAGCTGCAAGTGTGGCAAGTGTAACACTGACTACAGCGACTGTACACACGAGGCTGTCAAAACCAACTACTGCACCAAGCCACAGACATTCTATCTGGGGGGATTTTCTGGTTAACTGTAACGGCAATGCAATCTGGTTAAATGTGTTTACCTGGAATAGAACTAATAAAATATCATTGATATGTCTTGCCTGCCATTTAATCCATAGGCACAGCCACGGGCATTAGAGAGCTTACACAACTTTAGAAGCAGAGGCGTTATGGAAGCCGTGTTGGTTTCCATGCAGAGTAGAGCAGAGCAGAGGTGAAAAGGAAAGCAGAAATGTGAGCTGCTTCAAGCGGGCCCCAAGAGATTTCCTTACTGACAACAGGGGGTCTATCTTGACCTAGAAAGCAAATGTGAGAATCCTGCAGAGTTCCAGGGAGAAAGAGACTGCCCTCAGAAGGTGGAGGAACACACAGCACCAGGGGCCTGGAAACATTGTCCCTTTAAAGGCATCAGCACTGGAGACAGGGGCATATGAAATCTGGCACAGAAAGCATTATCCTCATCACTCAAGCGCTCTGCATAAAATGCCACCAAAACTCAGACAAGAGCCTGGGCACCATTCTCTTTAATTTAATTACTGTGGTGGGCCAACTGACTGGTGAAAAGTATACCCCAGAAGGTCAGCGTATAAAGCCTACAAAAGAGGCCACGATCATCTTACATGTGGAAGCCTAAATCCTTCATAGTCCCTCAAGTAATAAGAGATACTTTCCAGCATTTAGGCTGAAAGCAACTTGTGCTTTTGGGCTTTGGGTATCATGAAACACTAGTACGATCACCACAGGTCTAGGGGCAGGAGAGAGGGCTAAGAGATTCAATGGAGTGGATTGCGGTGTTTTAACCTTTGCCCCGATGCAGAGTGAGACATTGCTTTAGGCGAATAGGCTTAGTTGAGGGTTATTTTCTTTCCCATCCTTACATGCTCCTTCTCAAGAGTTGAACTTTAAGTGGTGTTCTGTGGACTCAACCTTTAGAAGACCTTCTTTTATTTGGCCATTAATTGTCACCCTGAAGTTGACAACTACTTGTAGGGCTTAGAGTGGCTGTGCTGCCCAGACATTGGTTAAGCTTAGTTGGACATCTTGTGAGTGCCTGCATGCTGACAGAGCCACAAGGGAGGTGGTGGTGGTGCAGGTAGAGTAGTACCAAACCCACCAAGCTGTGCGTTTCCACGCAAGAGTCAGGAATCTACCTACTCTTACCTTACTATCTAAAGTTGACCCTTGCATGACCGATCACTAAACCTTAAACCAAGACTCAGGGTTCTCATGCCAGCCAATAGTAAGCACACAATTATTTAAGGTTGTTTATCAAATATAGGTCTTTGACAGATGTGTAAAATTTGTAAAGTTCAAACCTAGCTGGCATTACCCTCAGATGATTCTCAAGCATGCTGAAAGTGATTTTCGTCAAAATATGTGGACTCTAGAGTGATGAAGCTTACGGACATCCCAGCTTTGGCAGATTTTATTCTATTCTTTTAAATTACTTTAATAAATTTCCTGAATCTTCAGGGATGGGGCCAGCTCAGAACATGGTATAGCCAGCCTGCACTGTCACCAGCACAAGAGCCTAGAGTGGCTGCATGAGAGAACTCACTGAAGGAAGTCTGTCTGGGAGACGCACATGTGAAAGCGGGATGGTCCCAAACACAAACAGGCTGGAGCTCGGAGGCTGAGGTGCTCAACGACTCACCTTAACTGGGTCCATGGGCTTGGTGATGTGGGAGCTCTGTTTTGAGGGACATTGGTGTCCTTTTGGTTTAACACAAGGAGGATGGATAGGGAGGCTCCAAAGTGCGAAGATGAAGAATCATTGCTTGCAATGTGGGAGAAAGGTAAACACTGGACATAATCAGGTGTGATCATTAAATCCCCTGCAAGGTTTAAAGGAATCAGATCTCACCAGAGGAAGTTTGAAACTCAGTACTCCAAGAGAAAAAACCTTCCTCACTTGCCTGACATATAAAGAGCCCTTCATAACTCAAGGATTTAGGTCACAGCTGCCCCAGTCTTTAATGGTCAAGTTCCTTGAGAATAAGTGGAACGTACCAGAATGGATGTATCACAGGTTAACAGCATAGCATGGTACTTCCTGGTAATAATAGGAAATTCTAATAATAGAAAGTCTTTTTTATATAATAGAAGTGTCTTTAAAATGTAAGGGTAGTGTGTCTGAGCTAAACACAAAAATTGAGGTAACTTCCTCTCTAGCCTATTTTCTCAGTGTTGTTTCTTTCTTGTCTGTAGTAGTTAATTTCTCCTTTTCTGTCTTTTAAGGCAATCTGGTGTCAGTTTCCTTGGCTCTCCTTTGTCCACTGTCATGACTACTTACTAAACATGTCTTTCCTTCTGTAGCTGTACGCCGATTCTCTCCTGGTCTCAGTGCTCACTGCAAGTGGTCTGAGTGGGGCTGATGGAGGTGGGCGTGGTATTCAGGTCAGGAGCTGGCCATACAGTGGACTACATTCCCTCCTAGTAGGAGTCATTTGCAGATCTTGGTTTCACCTGTAGAAAAAGGATGCTTGGCTTTGAGGTTAGTAGAATGGGAGCTGAAGCTGCTGGTGGCCATTTTTGGCATCTCTTAGAAGCAGACAGTGTGAGACAAAAAAGCCAGGCCAGAGGGGACTGAGAAGCCCACGGCAGGGAAACAGGCCTCCTGATTACACTTGAGTTCAATCTGGAGCCAACAGCACCCTTAAAGAAGCCATATTGTCCTCTTTAGACACTTGGAAAGCTTTGGCTGACACAGTGGCTTTAGTTGGTCCCAATACTGTCCCTCAGGTGGGCATCTTTTCTTGCTGTTTCTCATGGTTTTTTTTTTTTTCTCTCCTCTTCCTTGATCCTTCTTGGTGGGAAGCATCTGTGATCTCCCTCACACATCTCGAGTTTCTGTTTTAAAGTCCACCATAGTAGCCACAAACCTTTTTACTTCCCACTCTCCTCTTAGTCAACTACAACTTGGGGTGACAGTGCCTAGCTAGTGATCCAATACTCAGGCAACTCTTGTCTTGATCTCTGTGCTTCCAAAGGGTTCTATAGAGCCACACCATTTATAATTAGCCATGATGAGGATGAAACCAACTTCTTCTCATTTTTCGAAGTTTTAGTCTAGGCTGGCCTTGACCTTATTGTGTAGCCCAGCTGGCTGCAAGCTTGTGGTCCTCTTGTCTTTGTCTCCCAAGTGCTGAGATCACAGGTATGCACCATGATGCCTAACCCATTTCCTAAAAAATGAATTTTCTTTTGAATCTTCTTTCTCAAAGATGACTTAAAATCTATGACATAGTCATTAACTAGTAATAGTAATGTGGGTTTGGACTGGGTTTGGGGGTAAATTAAAGCTGCTATAGGTATAAAGATTCTAAACTTTGAAGAAAAGACTCGATCTCTAGTAACTTTATGTGTCTGTCCTGTTGGTCCTTTGGACACTGCTAAGTAAAAAACTTGAGTATGTATTAATTGGTCCTTGGATGTCCAAAGGATGTATCCATTTCAGTTATCTGAAGCTGGCTTCCCCCTTAAGGAAACTGTAGCTTCCCCTTTCTGTCTAATTAGAGATGAGATACCAGTTGTCAGCTACTGAAAGAACACAGGCATCTCAGAGAGAGTTTGCAAGTGTGAGGTTAAGAAACATGTGGGCAATTAAATAACTCTTATGGGATTCTAACTTACTAGCATAGAGATCTCTAAGTTTTAAAAAGTTTAGATTTGTTTATTTTATGTGAACAACTGTTTTGCCTTTGTAGATGTATGTGTATATGCCTGGTATCCACAGGTCAGCCATGGGATCCCCTGGTTGTGAGGGCCGCGATCTACTATGTAGGTACTGGAGATCAAACCTGGGACCTCTATAGGAGCAACGAGTGCGCTAATTTCTTAAACTTAATGTTCTCATGAAGACTTTAAAAAAAAATAAATATTCATCCTCACCCCCCACCGTGTGTGTGTGTGTGTGTGTGTGTGTGTGTGTGTGTGTGTGTGTGCCCCATGCTGTATTTGTGGAGGTCAGAGGACAATGTGTGGAGTCTATTCTCTCTTTCTACTGCATGGGATCTAGGGTTGAACTCGGGTCATTAGGCTTGCTAACAAGTGCCTTTACCTACGGAGTCACCAGCCCCATATTTCCTCTTGACGGTCCTGCTGGCAGCTCCACTGACACTGTTACCACCTGCTTCTCCTCCTGTGCATCTCTCTTCTGGCCACCAAGTCAGAAGCCTGTGTGTCCCCTCTCATGCCTCACTTCCCATCTCTGTGATCACATCGTGTTAGGATGTGTGTCTATGGAATCCGTTGACTGACCTTTGCCATCTAATCTCATTCTTTATCATAGTTATCTTTAAAAGTCTTAATACTTGAACATCTAGTTTGTTAAAAGCTTTATTTAATAACTCACTGCTTAAAATTTTTTTATTTCTTTAGGACAAAAATAAGATTTGTTTAAAACAAGATTCCTGATTACCAGGGCTCTTCTTAATTTTGTTTGGGACAGGCCCTCCTAAAATGTTTTCATGCACTATTTCAGAATCTTCTTGTGTTTTCCTTAGAAAACAAAACCACAATTTTTCTTCTTTCTACCTTGGCCAGCATGTAAGAATTTTCCAGGATTCAGGTCAAAATAGCTAACATCAAGGAAGTCTCTCTCCTGACCACTCTTTCCAAGTTTGAGTGGGCCCACTCTTGGTTAATGACTATCATAGTGCTTACAGAAAGACAGGCCTGCTTTTCCAAACTCCGCTTGTTGGGTCAATATTATCCTGAGGGATCAAGTCAGTAAGACAGTAGCCTCAAACAGTCACAAAATAAAACAAACAAAAAGCCCATCTCTTGTGTAGGATGCATATTACGAAGAGCAGGCACAGAGAAAATGTACTGATGCCATTTGTGAGAACTATATAGCTTTAGAATAAAACAGAATTGGGGAATGTAGTGAAGGTTATTAATGAGCTCAACAAATGTTTCTATAGCTAACTGGGATCCTGTGGAACTATGTTCATTTTTGCATGATTTTTAGAAAATTATTTACCACAGAGACCTCTTTTTCAGGGTATCAACATAATTGTACCAGCTAATATTCAGTAGTTCTTGTAAGTCTTTGTATATTAGTTATTGACTTATTTAATAATTAACATGCAATTTAAATTTCTTTAAATTTTTTTTGCTGTTTAATAAAAGTAAAAGAAATCATAAAATAGACAGGACAAACACCACAAACACAAAGAAGGTTTCTGTTAACAACACTTTGGGAACCACAGGATGTATTACTTGTATTCGCCATGTTTCTGTTTCCCCAGGGGCAGCATCTGGACTGTGAATCCCTTAGTTGTTATAAGAACACCAAACAATAATGTTTTGTATTGTTGTAGTATTTTCACTTTTAAAAGACATCTATATACAAAATACCTTTTATAGTAAAAAAAATGGAGGATGTTTTAAAAAAAAATAGAAAATCTCAAGTCTTAAAATACACACAAAAACCAAATTGACTCACATGAACTTAAGCTGGCTCTACCTTCGAGAGACGTAAATTGCTCTTTCCTGGGTATGGGAAACAGGCTTGGTGTTCAAGAGCATGTCAATGGGCCTTGAGAGCTGGGCTGTGGCTGGCCTCTGGGCCATAGAAACCACCTTTACCAATGACAAGAGAGCAAATATTTGGTAAACTTATTTCAGAAGGGAGAACATGCTATCTTCTTTGCTGATTACAAGATTATTATCATCTCTCTGGGCCTCATCCTCACCCAGCTACATCGATTAGATTCCTCAGAGGGCAAGGAGGGCTGTCTGTACAGGAGGGCCACATTGGATCCAGGATCACCTCTGCAGGCCAAGCCACTGATAACCAAGTTTTCTTTTTTTTTTTGGTTCTTTTTTTTTTTCTGGAGCTGGGGACCGAACCCAGGGCCTTGCGCTTCCTAGGCAAGCGCTCTACCACTGAGCTAAATCCCCAACCCAACCAAGTTTTCTTGGAGGAAGGAGGAACAACTTGGGTGAACTAGTGTGAGCTGAAGTACAACTATATGTAATTAGAACCCTAGGGGCGTTGCTTTTGAACCCGCTGTACAGTAACAGCATGGAAGGGTTACCAGTCTGCTTTTTCTATATTGTTTGGGTGAACTGGTAGGTAACACATTGAATAAGTCACATGAATGTGTTAAGAAGATACACTAAGATTTTAAGATAACTCAAACAGTGTAAGTACATAGAAAATTTAATTTAAAATAACTTAAAATGTTTGGGTCTGATCTCAAATTAGTTCAGGTAAACAGAAATAACTGTAAATTTACATACATGTACATGTGTATGTATACAAACATTTATCTCCATAGTTTCCACCAGGCACACATGTATTAAGTTACATATGTATATATCCTTAAGAGATACGTATTTAAGGTATGTATAGGTTCAGGACAGAGGGGTTATATATCTCTACAGATATAGCTTTATCCATTCACATAAAGATATATATCCATCTTCACTCAGAGATGGAATTCTCTATTTTTACCCAGTACATTCTTTGGAAAGCTTAACCCTCAGAGAGGTACACTAATCACACAGGATACGGATTTCTAGACTTATTCCTCTGCATTAAAAAATTATTCTTCTGTGGTTTATAACTATTATTATAGTTACTGTGGTTTTCTTTAAACTCACTCACTCACTGAGGAACGAAACTCACTTCTGAGGAACGGGACATAACTCTGAGCTGGAGAACCTGAGTACACTCTGGAGCCTGTCCTCTGTCTTCAGGAAGACAGATAGACTAAAGCTAAAAGAAGGACTGATCGCTCTTTGTCTGCCTGAAAAGCTGGCCTTTGTCAGCCACTGGGGTACAAACATCATGAAGTGATGTTTTTTAAATACTCTTTTGCGTCTGTAGGTAAAGTAGTCAAACACAGTTACACTTTTAACTCCCTCAGTTTTTCTCCAAAGCTAGGAGCAGTAGCAAGCATATCTGAAGAGAGAGGTGGCACTCTGTGGGCGAGACATCCCAGCAGTTGTGTGTCCTCAGCAAAACACCTGTAAAAGTTTCCTGAAACATGGTACTTTGTTCTAGCACACATCAAAGTCTTATGCTCTTAGCGGGCACAGAAGCTTCCCTCATGGTTTCCAGAATCCCTCACACCTTCATTTTTCGTGTGGTCAAATACAATCTTAAGAATTCACAATTTATATCCTTTAACAAGCTGTTCTGTTCTAAAAAAACATGCCAATTTAGACCCCGCTGTGGGTTTCCCCACTTAAAATCAATCACTCAGGTATCCACAGAGCCTGAGCAATTATTCCCACAGGGATTTGCTAAGAAAGAATATATTTGTGCTGTAGCTGTATGCATGAAACATTTTGGATTCATTAACTTGCCTTTGTTGCGTGTATACATATTGAAGAAGGTGTTTATCTTGGTTTAGTCAGGGTACTCATAACATACATCTGAGTTACAGGGGGTCTACTTATTTTAAAGAATAAAACTGTATTCTTAATCTATGAAGAATTCTCTGCACTGATAAATAAGAAAAATGGAAAACAATGAGGAAAGTATGTAAACTCAAGCTACGAGGTATTCCAGAGGTACAGTGCAGCGAGGTCCCCCACTGTCACACTGCACAGTTCTTGCTTTCCTCTGTCACCACATCTGGAGAAGTATGAGGGAAAGCCCTTGTGGGAAGGTGAGGCTTCCAGCAGTTCAAAGCACAGTCAGGAGAGAAAAGGGCTAAAGCAACATTTACATGCCATTGGATAACAGCATTTCCCCCTTAAAAGTTGTTATTTTTAGTCCTAAAAGCACTCGCTTTTATGGGGCACATGCTTGTCTATGTGACTTCTCTTTCCAGAGAGAGGTTTTTTGTTTTTAAACGCTAAGAAAGCATGACTTTTTCAAATTATATTTTTCCATGCTATATTTACTTTTACAGATGTGTTTAGTTCTGAAACTGTGGTTTACTGTATTCTGGGGAGAATTTTTTTTTTTTTTAAGAAACCGTTACACTCAACTCAGACACAGTCAATCTATGGCCCTTCAATTCTTATATCTTATTGCTTCCATTAACTAGAAATCCTGCATTCTCTTTATGTATCTCATTTTCATGGCTAAAATCTGAGAAATGGACCCATTATTACATTTCCTGAATAGCCAAGTTTTAAATATCTCTCATTACTTTTTCTGGCAATTAAATAGGTTATTCTTGCATACAAGAACTAGGGTTTCCCAGGAAACAGCTATCAGTATGTGCAATGCATATCCAGAAACACAGAAACATTCACTCCAGGAGCAAATCAGTAATGAATCAAACATACATACATGTGCAAATATACAGTTGACAGAAAATTATTTTAGCTTCTAATATCCTGAATATTAAAAATGAGCCACGAGCTCTTGTGATAATTAGCACGAACACTCTAGATTGCAATTTTCGTGAAGTATCTTCAAATCACATCGCGTGAGTTCCGTATTGCACAGCAGAGCACCATGCTGAATATCATGCCAAAGATCTGCAACAGAAAGAACCTCATTAGTAGCTTTCACATGTGGATGCGATCAAAGGTCAGCAAACGGTGGCACTGAAGCTCAAGTTACTGACCAACAACACTGGCTGTAAATGACATTTTCATATGTTTCTCAAGAAGGGCAATTAAGCAAGACGTCTGTGTCCGCCCTGCCGAGTCCTACATTATCCTTCTTAACAGACACATCTGTTGTAAGACAGGGCTCTGTTCTGGCTTATGGTTCTTACAGTTATGAAAGACTGATGCATTTCTGGTCTTTGAATTTTATATTTAAGATGAATCTCAGATCTATTTTACTCATTCAGAAAATACGTTCTTAATCTCTTAGGTAAAAGTGCTTATGGTCTAAGTGTCAGAAAAGCACTACAGTGGTGGAACCCTGTCAAACAGCCTCTCGTCACTCCTGGTCCATTTCTACACAAATGATACGTGGCTGCTTAACTCAATAGCTCCACCAAAATACAAATGGAAGCAACTGAGCTATAATATTGCTGACTTCTTCTGTCTCTCGGATAGTTCTCTGAGATGCTGGATACCTGGATGGAACCACGGTGCCGGTGGTTTGAAGAGAATACCAAAGGCCCTTTAGGTATTCCCAGTTACCTCCACATGTCCACAGCCAGAGGAATCCTGTCTGTGAGGACCTCAGTAAGGACTGGTAATGTTCGCTTTGAGAATTTGGCGCCATGCCTCTGGATCTCTCCTCAGTCCCATCCTAAGACAGACTAGGAGCTGAGGATGTTTAATGCATCAAGGCAGGAGGGCAGAGGCAGACGGAGGATTGAGGATGGAAGTAAGGACTCAGCCAGCAAGGATTTCAGGTCTGCAGTCACTGAACCCAGTAGCAGTGTATGGCAGGGAGACACCTAATGAGCTACAAGTTTGAATTTCCCCCTACTCATACGGGGTATAGTTTGAGGGTTCCTTCTGAGAGACTCCTTCCCACTCAGCTTGCTGTGGTCACAAGTCAGGGCTGACTGCTTCTATGCTATGCAATTGTTAGTACAGTCTACTTGATGCATCCATTTTGTGTAATGTTTTCAAATTGCTTATGCTCACTAGTTTTATGTTAACTTGATACAAGCTAGAGTTATCAATCGGGGAAGGAACCTCAATTGAGAAAATGGCCCTGTAAGATATGGTCGTAGGTCATTTTCTTAATGAGTAGTTGATAGAGGATGGCCCAGACTACGGGGGTATTGCTATCCCTGAGGTCTATAAGAAAGCAGGCTGAGCAAGCCACAATAAACCAGCCAGTAAGCAGCACCCCTCCATGGTCTCTACATCAGCTCCAGGCTCCAGGTTCCTACCCTCTTATCCTGACTTCCTTCAGTGGTGAATCTGGAAGTGTAAGCCAGATAAACCCTCTCCTTTCCAAGTAGCTTTGGCCCTGTCACTTTGTCACAGCAATAGTAACTCTAAGATGCTGCTTCAGGACCATCACTGGGGAGCCCCAGAGAATGTGGGGAGGGTCTGTGAGATGTCTCTGGATTTGGAGGGCCACCAAATAGTATTTCTAGCTATTGCCATACCCAGTGTTCTGGATACAGAGAATGGGAAAATGCTCGGGTATCCCCTAAGAACTACCAATTCATGGATTTCTTCAACATCCTTGTAGGCCTGCCTTTGGGTACACCAGGAGATAATCTACACATAGACTAGTAAGTAAATTCTATCTTAACATGAGCTACCACCCTTCCTCATCCATTCTGCACCACAGGTCCTCCAGAAACACAGATCCACAGGTGCCTGTGGTACCTGAATAGGTTTGGCCCTAGTAGACTCATGTGTTTGAATGCTTGGCCCATGGGAGTGGTACTATCAGGAGATGTGGCCTTGTTGGAGGACGTGCATCACTATGTAGGCAGGTTTTGAGGTCTCAAATATGCTTAAGCTACACCCAATATGGTACCCAGTCTCCTGCTGTCTGCAGATCAAGATGTAGACTCTTCTTCTCCAGCGCCATGTCTGCCTGCTTACTGCTATGCTTCCCACAATGATGACAATGGACTAAGCCTCTGAACTGCAAGCCAACCCCAATTAATTGTTGTCCTTTATAAGAATTACTGTGGTCATGGTGTCTCTTCACAGCAACAGAACCCTAAAGAACCCAGTGCCTGATGTGCAGCCTCTCAGAAGAGCACACAAAACCTTCAGTTGTGTTGATGACCCTTCTTGCCACTCTCATCCAACCTGTCTAGGGCTACTAATTCTTATATACAGTTTTTTCAAAAACAAACACAAAACAAGGTCTTATGCAGCTAGCCCAGGCATGTCTCAAACTCACTATGTGGCAGGAGACCACAAACTTCTGATCCTTTTCCCACTTTTCCTAAGTGGCTGGACCACAAGTGTGTGCAGTATTGGGGATCGAACCAAGGGCTTTGTAAGTTCCAGGAAAGCACTCTGACAACAGAGCTTCATCCCCAACCTCTCTTCCACACTCTTTTTTATGCTGTTAAAGGACCGAGCCACCAATGGGTGATGCTAGAGCATGCTTCTCTCCTTTTCAGATGATAGTCCCTTTGCTTGGACTCCAGGTTTGCCCAGAATAAAAGTATATAGAAAGACGGTACTTACGAAATGCAACAATTCAGGTTTTATGTCAGTTAATTGGTAACAATAGGTTATAGGCAGTATTCCATTTGACCTTCATAATAATCTTGTAAGGCTGGTGTGTTTAAAATTTATATTCTATAAATATCGAAGCTTAGAGAAATTAAGAAACCCTCCTTCAATCCCAGGGCTTAAAAGAAAGTAAAGAAACCAGGAGGCGAATCCAGTTTGTGTGCCAGTGCTTGCCTCATGCTTCCTGTCAGTCCTAGATGAAGAGACTTGCTCTCATGTTACTGTGACTTGAGATCATTTACCAAGGTCAGGGTGGCAGGCTTAAATGGGAGGTTATTGCAATGACAAAGTCAAGGTCATAACTGAGTGGATGCTGGAATTTGTGAATATTTTACACAGTTACTACTGATGTATATAACTAACTTTGCTCTTTGGAGATGTACTGTGAACAAAAGTCTTTACCCATTATGAGAACTGCCATTTAAGATACTGTCATCTCCAATTTGAAGAGAAATACTATGTAAGGGTTTAATGCTTCTTAGAAGGTAAAAAAGATTACATTCTAGAACTTTCTTACCGTGAGACCCGCAATTCCAATACCAACAATTCCAATGAGCCGGAGCTTAACACTGATTATGGTTTCAATTTTGTCGATGCAATTCTGTTTTGAAAAAAAAAAAGCCAGCAGTGAAAACTGATTGTGCGACTCATCCTGTGGCCCAGTGGATCCCTTGGCTATCTGGTCTGTACATTAATCCCTGTGGGCTTCTGCTCATATGCAAACCATCCCTCGAGGGTGACATCAACCTGACAACTGTAGAGCAGAAACATAGTGTTGGGCAAATGTAATTCTCTCCATTGGGTAAGCTTTTCTATCCAGGCCAAAGGTCTGCTTCAGAGCTCTGAAATGTGGTGCTGCAAAGCTGCCTCTCCACCGCCCCCCCTTGCATTCCAAAACTTAAGCCTCTCCTTACTTTCAGCAAAGAAAGATACGATATTCTCTAAATTATAACCTCCTCTTTGTCATTTACAATTTAAAGGAAAGTTTATACACTTGATGTATTTGACTATGCAAGGTATGTGCAACCCATTAAGAGACTAAAAAAATCTGCGTGGAGTCAAATTAAGTTATGGAAAGCCAATCCTTAGGAAAGCCAGGTCTTGGGAGTCAGAAGTGCATTCTCTCCCGTGTCAGCTGGGCTATGGGTTCCAACCTTTGACCCCTAGGAGATCTGTAAAGCACGGGTTAGAAGAACATTTATGGATGGGGGTGGGGGCAAACTGGGCAGGGGGCAGAGGGGACCATCTGTAACCATTACTAGTTTCTCAGTGCCAAACACTTCTGCTTGGTGACTTCCTACACAGAGGTCTACTCTCAGCCCAGGTGCATCCTCAGGGCACATAGATCTTTAGCATCCTCTGATATCCACACATGTTAGGAAATGGTAACCACTCATGCCTCCTCTTTATTGAGTGATTCTGCAGACCTCGTTTCAGCCGCTAGAGCACATTGGTGGGTGTGGAGCAGTAAGATAGCTTCCTCTGCTCTGGGGAAGCCTGGTGGTGAGGACGCAGACCCTCAGAGGAATGATAATGCATTCTGGTGAATGCCTGGAGCACGCTGGAGACAGCAGCTTCTGGCCACAGAAAGCCACCGTCCGTCTGCAGCTTCCAGCCTGTCTCTCCTCACCGGACTCTGTGCCAGGCTCCGCCTAAGGCAATGAGTGTGAAAAGGTGCAAGGATCCCTTTCCAGCTTCTCTTCCTTTCCTCAGAGCCAAAGCAGCAAGCGTCCTTCTCTGTGTTGGCTCCTTCTCTGGCTCTGGGTCTCACTCTCTCAGGAAGTCTGCCAGCCACACTCTTCCCTTCCTGCACTCAGGCTCTTTATCTCCATTGACGTTTCAGTGTTTCCAACCTAAAGCAGGCACAGCAGCCTGTCTCCCATCGCTGCCCCGCCCCCAGTTCTGCCAACAGCCTCTTTCCACTCACAGAGCGCTTCTTTTGTGAAAAACAAATTACAAAACATGTCCTGGCTTTCCTTATTCACAAGGGAGTACAGAGTCACTGAGATTTGGAAAATAGACATTAATAACATGAAAATAAGGAACATCTGTCCTCTGCTAAGATCATAACGAATACTGTTGATGGGTCTTGTGCGTACAGAGACCCACACACTCCGCTCACATTTATATTGATCTATGTGCTCTTACCCTTAAAAGAAGACACTAAAAATATCTTCTTACATTAAATATTTTTGAAATTGTGATTTCCTAGTAGCCATAAGACATATCCTATGAAAGGATCATAATTTAAATGACATCCTACTATTGTATGTTAAGAAATCAGTATTTGGTTATTAATGCATATGTCTTGTAATAAATACCACTGCATAAACATTTCTATCTGCATCTCCCCCCATATTTTTCCTGTGTGTGTGTATGTATGTGTTTGTGTGTGTGTGCCACAGGAGCTGTCAATCTTATCTTTTGATACTGCCTCTCTCATGGAAGTTGGGGTTCACCAATTAGGATAGGTTGACCAGCAAGCCCCAGTGGTCATTTGCCTCTGCCTTCCCAGCACTGGAGTTACAGGCAGTTTCCACCACACCCAGATTTCTATGTGGTACCAAGGATTAAACCCAGCTCCTCATGCTTGTGTGGTAAACAGTTTATCACCAGCTCCTGCACGTGTTAAAAAATCCCTTTCTTTAGAATAAATCCTGAGAAATGGAGTTTCTAATGAAAGAGCCTGAGCTCATTTTAGACACTGTACTAATAATCTCTAGGACCATTGTACCAATTTCAATAAAATATCCATTTCACATCATTCTCACCCATATTGTGTTATTAGTAAGAGGCCAATCTCACATGTTAAACAATGGGGTCTTGTCATTTAAAGCTGCTATTAATTTAAGATTGCTTCTGATGGCCTATGCTTTTTATGTGTTTAATAGTCATCTGCATATCATCTTTTGTGAACTCATTTCTCTTGTACTTGGCTGACACTCCATAATTACAGCTCAGGGTGGAAGATGCAGTTGGGCTGTCATCTGCACCACACTCAGTCTTTACCCGGTCACCCTTCGGCTGGTGTCCCGTCCATGCCTTTCCTGGGCTCTCGGAGCCCCACAAAACTGTGTCCATCCCCACTGCACACTGTGCCAATGCCAGTGTTTCTATCTCCCACTAGACAGTACGTTCCTTGCTGGGAGGGACCTTGTTGCATTCATTTTTGTATCCACAGTGCCTGACAGGCAGAATCAGTAAACACTGAGCCAGTCTCCTGCAGCACCTCCTGTCTGACTCCTCCTCCTAGTGTCCCTATTTGGCCGCTCCCCCTTTTGCCCAGTCTTAGATGGTGTTGTTTCTTAGACTTTTATTCACATTTCCCTTTTCTCCATGAGTCAAATCCAAATCTACAACTCTACGATTTCGTAAGTCATCGATACTCTTAACGTCTCTCTTAAGCCGCACACCAGTTTTCCAAACCACAATGTTAAAAACACTGAATTAGGAGCTAGAGAAAGGCCCACGGTTAAGAGTAGGAGACCCGAGTCTGGTTCTCAGTCCCTTGTCAGGTGGAGCACAGCTGCCTGTGGTTCCGGTTCCAGGGGATGTGATGTCTCTGGCTTCCTTGGGTAACTACATCCATATCTACATCTTCCTTCCCCATATATGCATAATTAAAATAGATTTTTTAAACACTTTAAAAGCCCATGCATAGTTCTTTTCTCTATAATTGGCCATCTCTCCTCCAGTCACTAATTCAGTGGACGACAGTGTCTTCTGTACAGGTGGATAAGCCAGAACCCAGTGGTGGCTTCTCACTGCCTCTGATATCCACGTGGTCTTCATGTGAGCACGCTGCCTTCACCTCTCTGTTCCATCCAGCTTTCTCACCTCACTTGGGTGGCAAGGAGCAGCGAAGTCTTTTCAAAGGGGTCACCTCAACCTCAGGGTATTCAGCGTCTGTCAACCTTCTCATCACCACCACAGCAAACTCGATGAGACAGAAATCCAATCCCTTCCATGGTGCCCTAAGCTAACAGCACAAAAGGCCAGACTTTGGTTTCACGGGAGTATCTAAGGCCCTTAGCTATACCTCAGCATGGAAGAGGACTTTTTCAAGGCAAACGCCATTCTGCTTCTCAGTCTGCCGAGAGTGATGGCTTCCTCAAACTTCCAGGTCAAAGTCCAGCCTGCCTCTCCCAGAAATGTTAGTCGTCAGCATCCCTCTGGGCCCCTGTTCTCCTGCAGTATGACCCTCTCCCAGCTGCCCTCTTGGCCTCCTCTTGCCAAGACTCATGTCCTTCCACACAAAGCTTTCCTAATTCTGCTGTGTCTCAGTGTTTCCCTGGACAGACTTTTGCATATCGCTACAGCCTTGGGCTAACCTATGAAGTCCCTGAGGGAAGGGCGTCTTGTCTCTTTCACTGATAGAACAACTGACAGAGTTAAATTTATCAGCGCTGGGACTGTCCCAGAAAGATGGGGGGTCACAGAACTGTTGTCCTGATGAACCAGATGAATATACCTTAAGCACAGGGCAGAGTCACTGATGGGCAAGCCTCCCACCATTGCCAGAGCATGAGGAACCTGACTCAGAGTTGTCTATGTCACAGGGCATGAGTCAGGCTCAGGTCTGCTGGGAGGCAGTGTCCTAGAATCCTGGGAAAGAAGGCCCGAGTCTCCCTGCCTCTGACACCAAAACCTCCTTATAGTAGGGGGCTGCTGAAGAGACCCTGGAACACCCAGCTTACCTTGTGGCCTGGAAGCTCCTTTGGACACGTGGGCTGGACTTGTTCAGAGCTTTCTTTTCCACAGCACTGAAACTAGAGAGCAAGAAGAGGCTTTAGGACACAGGAGGCAGGAGTGCTGGCCCCAGGGCTCTGTGTCATTGCCAGCTGGCAGTGCCAAGGCCACAAAGCACCTCTGAGGCCCAAATTGCTATTTCTGGAGAGCGAAGGAAGAACTGGAAGATTGTGCTAGCAACCCAGAAACACGACTTCTCCAAAGCTGCAAACGTTTTATCATATGAAGTGACTTGAGGCAGGGTAGGGCAAAGAGCTAACTAACGGTGTCCTCCACAAAGAGCTGGGAGGCAGAGGCAGAAGCAGGACCTTAGATGCTAGCTCCGTTAGACCTCAAGTCCAAAAACCTGCTGAGGAGCAAAAGCTTTATGAGTCTGGAATGGGCTCATTAGTCAGGGACTATCTGAGGAGAGGAGAGGGAGCCATGGGGAAGTCCAAGGCCTGAAGAACAGGCATGAGTGCTGGCTGGCAAATAGGCACCCTGCCTCAGGGCTGGCTGCTGAAGACAAAGGGATCTTTGTGCTGTTGGACATCTCTGGGGAACCTTCTAAGGCACTCTTGTCATATAGAGCCAGGTACCTGGGAACACGTGGCCCAGAACTCCATAGTTACTTCTCCAAAATGCAGTGCTTAAGAAAACAGAACAACCTTGGTGTGGCTCATTTCCTCTACAAGCCTCTCTTGACTCTATGTAGCTCTAAGCACAGCACTGTAGCACATTCCCATGGAATATTCTAAAAGAGAATATAGTTGTCTCCAAATGACACTCTCTTTATAGACGAGGAGTGAGCTGAAAGATATCAGAGACGTCTGACTCACTCACCAGCATCACAAAGCTGCTAAGAGACATGCTGGACTGAGGGTTCCTGGCTTCAAGATCACTGTGGTGGTTTGAATATGCTTGGCCAGTGAGTGACACTATTAGGAGGTGTGGCCTTGCTGGAGGAAATGTGTCACTGTGGGGGTGGGCTTTGAGACCCTGCTCCTGTCTGCCTGGAAGTCAGTCTTCTGTTTACCTTCAGAACAAGATGTAGAACTCACAGCTCCTTCAGCACCATGCCTGCCTGGATGCTGCATGCTTCCTGCCATGATGATAATGGACTGAACCTCAGAATCTGTAAGCCAGCCCCAATTAAATGCTGTCCCTTATAAGAGTTGACTTGGTCATGGTGTCTGTTCACAGCAATGGAACCCTAACTAAGACAGTCCCCATGCTTTGCTTCCATCACACCACGATGTCACACATTTGGGTGGCTTTCTCAGTGTCTTGCTCATACTTGTTGGTCTCTTTTGGGCACATGCCCCAATTTCTTGTGAATCTGTGGTAGGTCTCTTTCTGGTCAAAGTTCTACACAAAGCCCAAACTATGGCTCTTATCAGAGTTAAGATAAAAGGCAGCTGCTCCCATTTATTTTATTCATGTTTATTTTTAATTTAGGTGACTAGAGAGCCTGGCTCGTGCATGGCAGGTAGGAGATGTGATGTGAAAGAAGTTACTCACCGCTGAGTGGAAGGTAATAAGAGTTCCGTTTCCCCTTCCCCTGTCCCTAAGGTAATCGCTGTAGGCCTCCTCATACATGCTCTGTACGTGTCGTATAGCCTGAAAACATACCAGGTCATCGTGAATGGGGAGTTGCAGACATTTTTGTTTTACCAAGAAAACCCCCTCTTCTGTGTCCTTTGGCAACACTGATTTGCTGCACACTCCTCTGTATTTTAAGAGGCTTCTGAACATACAGATCAAAACACAGATTCTAGAGGTCCTGAGATGCTTTTGAAAAAGGAAGGATAAACTGACCAAGAATGTTTTATTACATTAGAGCCACCTCTTGGTGTGGGGATTTGTAATCCTGACAGACTTCACTGTCAACTAGGCCCATGTAGGAGATCCTGGTAAGCCACTTGAGGTGGACTCTATGACCACAGGGTTTCCTGCCAACTCACAGGCAGGTGTCCACTGTCAAGATGTTCTGCATTCAGATATCACACAGCTTAGTGGGCGCCTTCTCTAGTGCAAAGACATGTGACCCCTAAATCCATAGGCTTGAGCTCTGTGTGGAGCTAGTCTGAGTCTTGTAACCTCTGGTACAGGGGCTGTGTAAAGAATGTTCCACAGGGTGCAGTCACTCATCTTTCGTGTTTATCAGTTTTACACCTCAGCTCGTACACCCAGTATGGACAGCACACAGGGTCACTGGAAATCAGCACTCTTAAGACTGCCCTCCCGGGTCTTCTTATCCTTCTAAAAGCCCACGTGCCCTGTGAGCTCTCCTCATGACCTCTTCTGGGCACTGAATATTTCGACTTGCATGCAGCAGGCCAGGATTTGGCTTTTCATAACAGGGCAGCCCCTGTTTAGGATGAGGATGAGAAGGTGTGTTCTTTCTTCCTCTTCCTTGCCCCACTCTTTTGTCTGTAACCTAATGTCTGCCTCATTTTGAATTAAGAGCAATCTTAAACCAGAAATCATAAACAAGCAAACAAAGACCAGTTTATGTGTGAACTAGAAGCCATATGTTACTACTCATACACACGATGAGCTCTGGACACTGCTAGCTTCAAGGTTCTACTTACACAATTTGGGGAACTATTTTGTTTCTTAATAACAACTGCCTTAACAGCCGCAAAACTTCTAGGTTTTACTTACTACATCCTTGCCTATAAATGCAAACACTCCAGTGGTTACTTCAGCAGCGAATATCACCAGCAGACAGGTAAAAAACTGTGGAGAGAAAATACTAACATCATTAACTTAATACCTTTTCAATTTATTTAGCCTGGTTGCATTCTCAGTTCTGCGATAAAACAAACTCAGCTCTGGGATACACAAAACAGCCTTTCAGAGTTATTTAGAGAAAGTGAGAATGTCTGGGAGAGGAGACACACATTTCACACAGCCATAGATGAGAAGCATCAGGTAGGCACACAAAACCCAAAGACTGATGGGGATGGCAAATGAGGGGTGTTAGAACACCCTGCTTCAGTCTCCCCGTGAGAACTGCTACTGGTAAGGCCTTGGATAAGGCTATGCATTTGCTAACAGTCAAGCCTTTTCCCTCTTTGTCTCCTTGATGCAACTGTCCAGCACTTTGGTGGGGTTTGTCTGCTCCTTCACTGAACAATTGTTTATTGAGCATGTGTCCTGTGCCAGGCTCTGTCCTTTGTGCTATTTACACAGTGGTAGACAAGGTCCTGACCTCTGCAAAACCATAAAGCTTATATTGGGCAAAGGGGATACAAAAAATGAATAGAGGTTTTAAAAAACAAATAAAGGAATATTAGATAGTCACATAGAGACCCTATCATAGCACAGTTCTGGCAGCAGCATACTCAGTCAATACTTGACCACATAAGTTCTACAGAGAGGAAATATGGTTGCCAGCGAGGTTTGGGCATGGGGAAGAGTGAGATGTGAGTATTGTGATCTAGAAGGTTTCTCTGAAGAGAGGTAGAGAAGAGTAGAAGTGTGTGTGTGTGTGTGTGTGTGTGTGTGTATGAGTATTTGAGTGTGTATGAGTGTGTGTGCAAGTGTGTGTTTATGAGTGTGTGTTTGTGTGTGAGTGTGTATGAGTGTGTATATGAGTGTGTGTTTGCGTGTGTGTGTATGAGTGTGTGTGTATGAATTTGTTTGTGTGTGTGTGTATGAGTATGTGAGTGTGTATGAGTGTGTGTGCAAGTGTGTGTTTATGAGTGTGTGTTTGTGTGTGAGTATGTATGAGTGTGTGAGTGTGTATGAGTGTGTATATGAGTGTGTATATGAGTGTGTGTTTGCGTGTGTGTGTATGTGTGTATGAGTGTGTGTGTATGAATGTATGTTTGTGTGTGGCTGTGTGTGTATGAGTGTGTGAGTGTGTATGAGTGTGTGTTTGTGTGTGTAAGTGTGTGTATGAGTGTGTGTGAGTGTGTATATGAATGTGTGTTTGTATGTGTATGTGTGCATGTGAGTGTGTGTGTCCTTATGGATACATGTTCTGCCAGGTCTTAGGTTTGCTGACCAAACTCACCTCTGTGATAAACAAACAGCTTTCAGCTTTATTTATAGAAAGAACGCCGGGGAGAGGAAACACATCAGGTAGGCACACAAAACCCAAAGACTAATGGGGATGGGCATGAGGGGTGTCAGAACACCCTGCTCCAGGCTCTCTGTGAGATGTCCAAAGCTATCTCTCTGATGCTCCTCACCCCCTTGAGGGTTTGGTTCAGAACATCGGCTGGGTAGCAGGTAACAGAGGATGCTTTTGTTGTGTTTTCAAACAGAAACTGGGGATTAAAGTAAGGTACCAGAGGGATGTTTGACTAAGTTATTGATCTTAACCAGAAATGCTTTCCTTGCAGATAACAATTCTTTCCTGGCTGTGAGGATCTTTAAGATGCCTCATCCACAGTGAAGTATCATTTCTTAAGAAACAATCAATTCTGATGCCCTCTTCCCCACACGTCTTTCCTCTGACGACCTCATTGTTTTCACATTTTCCATATGAGGCAGGAACAAACATAATATTATTCCCATGCAGGAGATGGAGAAAACAGACATCAGAGAGAGGATCCAGTGCCAAGACTTTATGTCCTAGGGAAGCTAGCATTTCAAACCAGGTTCCTGACTCCTCCCAGAGAAGTCTGCCAATCCACCCCATGCCCACCCCGTAAACCCCACTTACAGATCCGAGCACACACTGTGACTCACGCATGGCTCCACAGCACCCGAAGAAACCCACAGCCATCATTAGGGCTCCAGCTCCAACCAGCACATACAGCCCTGTCGATCAAAAGCCGGGGAGGCCATTTAGAACCTGACCAAAGACAGGCCAACCAAGCCCAGTGCAGGAGACAAGAGCCCTGTCCCACACCAGCAGGACTCTGGCTTTCATCTCTGTAGAACATTCTGCTGCCCCTGTACTGGTGGTGCTTATTGTCTATACTCCATACATACTGGCTCACTCAGCAAAGTAATCCTATCTACTACCATAACAGGCGACATACCTGGAGACTGAACCTGAAGGAAGCCAGACAACCTGTCTGAGAACACTCAGTCAGCAAGGGGAAGAGGCTGCCTCTACCTGCTGCTCAGAGCTGTTGCAGTGAATAGCCACCACATGCCTCCTGAGGTCCAAACGCTTCACCCTGGACTGTGTACCTTTGTGCAGAGGAAGCACTACAACCCCCATAAGGCCAATGATACTGTGTCCGGGGTAGTCAGAAGCTGGCCTCACAGTTGGGATGTAAGTCCAAGACTTTTCTTGAGCCCCAGAATCCCTTGTCCTCTGAACTTAGTGGCTGTCTCCACCACTGAAGGACTTGAAGCCAGGGGTGTGGGAAGCAAGAGTAGCTGCTGGGTAATGGGAAGAGAGGGGACAGAGCTGGGATGTGGCTAAGGACAGAGCATAGGACCTGCTATCATCAGTTTTGTGTGAATATTTTTCTTTCCAGGACAGTGCCACAGATATTGAACACACAGGAGGGCGTGTTACAAAACAAAAACCAAAATAAACCACTCATGAGGGTAAACAGTAAGGTAATAGACACTCACAACATTATTAGCAGCACCATGTTTGAAAGAAGAGTTAATGATCCTTCTGAGAATGTTACTACAATTGCTGTGTGTGACGGGCTGTTCTTGGCAGGCCCCGTTGCAGTCCCTTAGTGCAGGTTCTCGTGATGGTTGTGAAGTACTGAGCTGCACCATTACCTCTTTTCTTAGACAGAGGAACAAGTTACCGCCCCAAGGTCACAAGTTGCCACTCCCAAGCAATAGCAAAAGTCTTAACTTCAGTTGGTTAAGATTTCTCCTTCCAAGTCAAGCCCCAGGAGGAGTTTCCTCATAGAAAACAAGGACTGCAATGTGCTGGTTCTGGGAGACTTGGGCCTGGCCCTCCTGATTTCCTTCTCCTATCCTGAGATAAGGAATAGCACAATGCTAGGGCCGGGCTTCGTGCTTGACTCACGGAGTAAGGCGAATAGTCTGTCTTTTCCTTTTGCATTTTAGTCAGATGAGTCACTTAAAAACCATTTTTATTCACCCGGAAGTGGTGGTGGGGAGCTTGGGCCCCACCCCTGTGGGGAACCCCTGACTCTGGCATTCAGGCACTTCCTGGGGGTTCCTCTGGGTTGCTCACAACTGGTTTGTGGGCAGGCCTATCTGTTAACAGACCTAGATGGGGCTGCAAGCTAGTGACACTGCTTCCTGTACTATCCAGTCCAGCCCGGATCAAAAGGTTCTCAGGGTACCTGTTGGTTCCTAAGTGGGGAAGGGTTGGCTGTGCAGTCTGGAGGGACTCACGCTCCCTCTGCTTTAGCTCTATCAATCCCTCTGGATCCCCTTTCACTAAGAGGATCATTCCATGGGGAATGGATGTGGTTACAAGAGAACTGGTATCATTTAAATACAACAGTATTGGCTCCATCGCCTGAACACTTTTCAAAGCTCTTTCCTTTCTATCATCTCTTTGTTCCTCAAAGCAGCTTGGTTGGGTAGAGAGGACATCCCTATGATTTCCCAAGAGGTCAGAGGCAAGAGTCCTGATTCTTATCCTGCACTCCTTACTGAGATAGTTGACTAAGGGGCAGTGGTGGTGATGGCGGCAGCGGCAGCAACAACATCCTATCAGCGCTTTTCCATAACGCCTCAAGGGAGAGCCATCTTAATGTACTGACTTCTTGCTTACAATGTCATTGCTTCCTGTCCCTACTACTACAACTGCTGTTTGATCCAGTGTGAAGATAGAGTTGGGGTCACAGCCTATGGTCCAGCTCCCTAAATCCTCCTCTATTGTACACTACAGTCCAGGCAGCTGGGGACCGTGCTCTGTTCTAGTGTGAATTGGACCTCTGTAAGTTCCCACAGTTTTCTGAAGATTTCAGGTCTACAAATCTTGTCTTAGCCCTCCTTACAAGTGCACAAGTGAGAACCTTCAGTCAGTATATATTTCTCCAGTGCTCAGTGAAATAAGTTCAAAGTCCCGGACCGACTGCCTCATCCCTCCAAGCGTCTGTGCTTAGACACACATTCTGAGATCCCATTGCAATGAAGAACATGTATTAGGCTGTGCTCTCAGTGTCAGCCAGGTGGGATGTGCCTCATATCTGGAGGAGGTCTGAGATAGGAAAGCGATGTCATGAAAGGGCAGCCTGCCAGTGTACAGGGGCTGGAGAACTTAGAAGAGAGGTCCTCCGCAGTGGGCACAGTTCACTAGGTCTCTCTGGCAATAACCAGGACATGTACTCACTCAAACAGCATGCAGCACCCCAGTATGGACAAAAATGCCTAAGCGTCTCAGCAGCTTCTGCTCCATAGCAAGCCTCTGTGTGAAAGGACGCAACTGCCCTCCTGGTTGGAAATGAGACTCTCTTTGGGGCTGGAGAGAAACACAGGAGTTTCCTGCAACTCGTTCCTTGGGCCTGCCAAACCTGGCTGTAAGAGTCTACGCGATGTAAGCCCTAAGGCTTCCTAGGATACCTTCTTTAAAGTTTGGTTTTAAAAAGAGCTGCTGGCGGATCAGTTAGCTTATAACTACGTTTTAATTCCAAAATGGCTTCCATAGAGTCCTCTCTTCCTAAGAGCACACAAGACAAACATGTGACCTACTTAATAAATCTCTTGTGTTTTCTAAGCCCCTATTTTTCTTGATTTGATAAAGGAAAGCCCTTTGAAATCGCATTTTATCCTTAGTGGCTGGGCTTTGTGATGCCAGCGAGATACCAGCAGCAGCTTTCCCGGGGGATGCCGACTTCCCTGTCGATTCCATTTTTCCTCCTCAGAGTTCAGACCATTGTAGAGGCATCATTTCAGTTAACAAAGGACCGAGAGGGCCTGGCCTGTTCAAGGCCCATCGGCACAAACACATCTAGAAATCCTCGCTGGGAGTAGGTACATTGGCATGCTCACCACCATCAGTGATCTTGGCAGCAGATGGTCTTATGCAACCTGCTAATGATTGGTTTTTCATCTAATTTTGTTTTGTGTGTGTCTCTGCAGAAGTTTTCCTTCCAGTTTCCCTTAAAAGCACATAATTGCAGCTATCACTCACTCAGTAGCCATGGGGTTTAGTCCCAGGAGTCCACACACCAACCAGTGGATGCATGAGCCACTCACGAAATGACATCATATTTACACATAATTCACTCGCATGTCCCTGCATCCTCTAAATCACCTCCAGGTCACTTATCATATCTGGCACAACACACATGTTCTAGAGGCTTATTATTTAGGGACTAATAGCACGAAAAGGTCTGTACATGTTCAGAAGAGATGCATTTAATAAAAAGATCTTTGATCTGTGGTTGCTTGAACCAATTCTACGTTTTGGCTGTATCTATGTATGTAGAGGCATATACATGCATCTGAGCTCATGGGATAGGGCTAGACGCTTTCTAAATAACAGCTGCAGCAGCTACCAGATACTGGTTGGCATTCTAGGTGCTCCATGTGCCTCACTCCACATCATTGGTGCCACTTCCTGGGGCCTCAGCCCTCTGCAGGGATACCTGTATCCTGCACTTGACACATGCCAAGAACCACTGCTGAGAAGGCCCATGTGATGCTGGTCTAAGCCCGCCCCAACTGTTCCTCTGTCGGGTGCTGTCTTCCCTCATCAGATGGCTCTTCCTCAGCATCCCCTCAGTCCACCAGTAGTGAGAGTTAGTATTTGTTCGTAACTCACCAGTAGCTGAGCTGGCCCTGCACTGACACAAGTTCCCAGTCCACAGCTAAAGAATCAGAGATGCGGTAAACAAAAGCTGCAAAGCTATAACAGGTAAACTGGAACCTAGGCAAAGTGTGAACCCCAAATTCCCATGCTACATTCTCAGTAGAGACTCAGAACTGCGAATTTCTTAGCTAGAAATCTGCCTGTATAAATGGTTCCTGAGAGTCCTAAAATTACTGCTTCCTGGGTGTTTCCTCCAAAAGAACAGGCTAGGCCCCAGAACTCCGGGCTGCTGAGACTGGATATGGGTAAGCTCTCTCCTTCAGAGTTGCGATCTGCAATTCCAGCATAATTATCTATTCTGATTCTTGTAGAACGGCTTTGGAGAAACTGTCCAGACATAGTTGTCTCTGTTATCCATGGTGTCAGGTATGAAGTTAAAAAAATATTACCAGAGTGAGTCAGAATGTTTATAAAGGCAAGCCAGCCTCTGAATGTTTAGCAACGGAACACTTTCCTTCCACACAACCTCCAGCCACAATCAAAGTCAGGCTCCAGGGCTCTGAATTCAACAGGGAAAAACAGATGTAGCCAGGCTGTGACGCTGAGGAGCCAAGCGGCTCCTGTTTGTGTGGGCACCCCCAGTGGAGAAACCTGCTCACATCCTCAACTCAGACGTGAGCTCATGTGCTCCAGCTTCCTGAGGCAGAGAAGACCACTCCCCACTCTATGATCCTGGAAGACCCTGAGGCAGCCACCCTTCCAAAACACGGGGAGGGGCCAGCACAGGAAATCAGATTGGCAGGTTGTTGGAATTAGGAAGAAGCAGGGGCTTTTTCCAAGAGTTCCCTGAAAGAAACTGGAACGGAGAAGGTGTAGGAAACCCCAAGTAACCCAAGTCCTCTCGCTGCCAGCTCCACTCTTGCCAGCCTCTTCCTTCCTCACCTAGGCAACCAAGGACACAGATACCCTGGGTCAGCCGCTAGGCCTTGGCCTTGGCCCAGAGGGACACCAAGTGGAGGCAGCAGGCAGCAGCCTGTCTGGCTACCTCCCTCCATGTCCTCATTTCCCCCGAAATCGTGTCTCCCTGCTTTGGCTAATGCCTACCACTCTGTCTACCTTGGACACTGGGCACAGAGTATTAGAACAAAGAGAAACTCTATTATTAATGGAGGGAAAACCAGGATCCTAGAAGAGAGAGCTAGAAGGGAGAGCATCCTTACAAACATGGGGCAGTCCCACAAAGCCTGCCTGCTACCTATCCAGAGCTATGCAATGTATCTTTCAGGAGGTTTCCTCACTCTAAGCTGAGTGGCTCCCCTTCTCTTCTTCCCTTCCCTGTGATCTTCCTCAATTCCCAAGAAGCTGGGGATACAGGAAGGCACCATTGCACCTGGCTGTAGCTTTGTGTTCAAGAATCACTTGAACATGCTAAGCCTGTTTAGGACAGTCTTGAACAAAAGGGCAATGGGTACGGGCCGATGACTCTGAAACATATTCTAGAGAAAAATACACAGAACATTTAGGCTTGGTGTCCCTCACCTGAGATCTTAATACTTTAGAAGTGGAGGCAGGAGGACCGGGGGTTCAATGATGTCTTCAGCTATTAAGTTCCACTCCAGCCTGGTCTGCACGAGACTCTGCCTCCAAAAGCCCCAAAGCAAAATCAACAAGCATCATCTCCCCCTCCAGATCAGTGAGCAAAGGTGCCTCCCACCCAGCAGGAGGAGGGTGGTCCTATGGGGGAGAGAGACAAGGGATCCAGGCTCCCTCTGGGTTGCCTCCAGTTTGAGGTGTAAGTTTCACAGGTACACTTTTGGATTCAACCTAAAAATATCTTGTGATCTCGTAACTCAAAAATGTTGAACCAACTTAGGCAGGCAAAAGTGTTCTGTTGGCATTTAACTACTGCGACAAAATCAGGGCCGAGTGTTTACCAATCCCAGAGTTTCCTGTGGAGAGCAGGGTGAGCTGCTCTGCTCAAACATTCTTGATTTGCTCTCTAAGCTAAGCCAAGTTGGGTAGACATGATCTGAGACACAGGTTCCTTTTCATGTCATGCTTGTGTGACATGAATGTCAGGAATCTTTCTACGGTGACAAACCATAGAAACCCACTCCAGTGGATTTAAATATAATGGAAATTTAGTGAGCCACATAACTGAAAGTCCAAGCTAGCACTCATTGCAGGGACTCCAATGACACCATCAGAATCCAGCCCACGGCCATCTTGGCTTATCTTTCTGTCTCCTCTCTGCTACGATTAAATGACAGCCAGAGGCTGTAGGCTTCTTTTTTTTTCTCTTTTTTAAAAAGATTTATTTATTTATTATATATGTATACACTGTAGCTGTCTTCAGACACACCAGAAGAGGACATTAGATCCCATTACAGATGGTTGTGAGCCACCATGTGGTTGCTGGGAATTGAACTCAGGACCTCTGGAAGAGCAGTCAGTGCTCTTAACCACTGAGCCATCACTCTAGCCCGGCTGTAGGCTTCTAACTCCAGTAAAACATGCTTCTTTCATTTCTACAGACCTCCTAATGCTTCCAGCCTAATGCTAGTGCCAGGCACCAAACTGCTTGTGTAGCCAGCTGCTTGTGGGCCTAAACCCTTAAGCTGAGCAGACAGAGAACGGACGAGTTACCTAGCAGAGCAAAAGCAGTAAAACAGTTCACAATCCTTCTTCTCAGTGCTGTGGGCATGAGGGTGGGTGTTCCCATCTTGTTTCCTCAGCCATATCTCCCCTTGCTGTTAGTGATTCTGGTCAACAGGCAAGAGGAGACTTCTGGAAGAGGACGGGTAAAGTGGAACTTCCTTTTTCTCCTTTGGATTATACCGATGACACAGAGCTAGAAGCACCATAGGAGGGCAGAGCAGGACTAAAATACTGGGGGACCACAGCCCCCGAGGAGAACCCCAGCTTTATCTGTGTGTCACCCCAGTTCTTGGCAGAAGATGTGGCTGCTTACCCTCTGCCTGCTCCCCTTCTCCTGTCCCCACAATGGGATCCTTCCTTCTTTCAGCAGTCTCTACTAACTGAAGTTTTGAGAGTAACACCCCAAAACTTTGAAGTATCTCTTCATTCTGAGTTGTTTCCACGTTA
>NC_046156.1:55344719-55369719 GCF_011064425.1 Rattus rattus
CATTCTGTTTCCCAGGGCCAATTCCCTGCGTGGCTGGCTTCTTCAGAACTATGCAGGCCTGGCTTTGGTGAGGGGGAGTAGGTGGCTGAGTTCTACCAGCTGGCTACTCCCAAGGAGAGTAACTAAGGGTTTCCAGCCCTCAAAGAGGACACTAATTGGATAATTCATGGGGCAGCTGAAAAAAACCGGCTCAGCTGTCTTTTGAAAGACTTTTTACATTTTTTTAAAAGTGCAGGCTGGCATGGAAACATGAGATGGAATCATGCTATGGCCTAATAGTGTTTATCTTCGAAGGGTGGAATTACAGGTGACGTTTTCCTTCCATCTTCTAAGGTCTCTACATTAATTATGCATTAGCTTTGGAGAAAGCATTGCATACCGGTCTTTATGTCCAGTATGGGAAAATGGAGGGTCTTCCTGTTCTGTGCTTAAGTCAGGAAGGAGCCAGCTTTGGGGCTCTGGCTGCTATGCACAGAGAGGAGTCTTTGGTCAAACCTGTCCCTAGAAATGCCTGGGGCTGCCTGGGTGGAGTCTGCCCAGTGAACCTCACAGGCTTTCCTCCTTTGCCGTCTCTCTGGTGCCTTAATGGAAAGGCAGTTTCCAAACACAGAGCAAAATCTATTGACAGAGGCCCTGGGCCCAAACCAGCAGCCACCACACAGAGTATGGAGAGGCTGACTGGTCTCAGGGACAACCCTACCACGAGATCACATTTTTGGAATCTCTGAACACAAACTCTAATTTATTGCTGTCTGGATCATCCTCCCAGACAGAATCCATCCGTCCAGTTCTGGCACAGATGTGTTTGAGGCATAATGGAAAATGAAAAGAGAGGTTGCAATTTAGAGCCACTGGGCAATGGGGAAAAAATCCACCCTTGCTCATCCAATCCCCCAACCCCAAACCACATAGACACGGCTTTCCTCTCTCAGTCAAGGAAACTATGGCTTAGTGGAATGTCATCATGGAGTGGCAGGGAATCCTCCCAGAGTGCTGTGGGCTGTTAGGGATGTGTGGGTGAGGAGTGTTCCAGGGCCAGAACAGCCTCTGCTTTGGAAGGAGGCGCAGCAGCCACTGAGTAGCTCTTCGGTCCTTCTGCATGCTCTAGACCTGTCAGGCTCAGGAGATGCTACTTTTGCTGCACTTGGGTCGGTGAACCACACACTGGAAACTTTTTCACGGGGGGCAAGAGAAATCACGCTATCCCCTAATCACACTAGCCAAGGGAGCACGTCTCCTTGTTACTGCGAGCCTTCCCTACACAGAGGATGCTCTGACCTAGCACTCAAGGCAAACTTTCAGGCTTCCTTAGTCAAAAGCTTTAACGTCCCCTGCAATGCTTTTAATTTTGGCCCATTCTGCTTTTAACATCGACATTCTGTACTGACACTCAGGAAAAGCTGAAGCAAGCAAGAAATGGGCAAGTGCTCCTTCTCCATCCTCTTCTTGCCCCCAATTTTACCTCCCTTCACTTTTTTTCTTCTTCCATGCATATTTGGTAATAGTCAACCATGGTCCAACCCAGGCCAGGCCCTGTGCTCCACGTTGGAGACGTGTAGGACATCCACATAAAGTGAGCCATGCAATAAGATGTAGGCTGTGTGCGGAGGGGGAGGAGTGCGCATTATCAAGGGAGGGCACAGGGCACCGGCAGGTAGCAGTCATCCTCGTTCTGATAAACGCCTTGAAGAACGAGTCGTATTTCACAGAGCAGCGAAGAATTAGGATGAGGAAGCCTGAGGCAGAAGGAACTGCACAGGGGAAAGAGCCATTTCTACCCTCCATCCACGCTATGCTGACAAAGAGGCCAGCACTGGGGAGTACACTGTGTCATCATCACAGGAGTGTGGGGGCAGCCATGGCTCATGGCTTCTGCTTAGCCTACATCATCCTGGGAGGCCTCCTGCAGGGCCCCGAGGGAGGAGAGATAGGAACTCAGCTCTCCTGACTGAGTGAGCAAGAGCCTGAATGTGCTTGGCTGCCAAACACAGTGAGCAGCCCCAGAGAAATGCTCAGGAGAGCCACAAAGAGGACGCCAAGGGACGGTAAAGACGCAGAGGGCCAGTGAGAATCGCTATAGTCAGAGAACACTGCTGAGGGCTGCTCTGCTTCTAGGGTAGACATTACTTCCAGCGTCCCTAGGAGAATTGGAGAAAAAACACCACTGCTTTTGCAGAAATGGACTTTTCTTTTTATATTCATTCGTCCATTTTGTATGGGAGGGGGAACATGCATGTGCCACAGTACGTATGTAGACGTCAAAGGACGATGTGGGAGTCCGTAGTCTCCTGCCACCATGTGGGTCCTGGGGATTGAACTCAGATCATGAGACTTGGTTGCAAACACCCTCACCTGCTGCAGCACCTCACTGGCCCTGGAACGGACTTCTCATACAATGGTACATGGGTGAGCTCCATGGTAACGACTAAGAGCAAGTTAATTAAAAATACTAAAAACAACCAGGGCAGTGGTGGTGTACACCTTTAATGTCAGCACATGTGAGGCAGAGGCAGGGGGACCTTTGTGAGGCAGAGGCCAGCCTGGTCTACAGAATGAGTCCTGGACCAGCCAGAGCTGCATAGCAAGACTCTGTCTTAAATAGGAACAAGAAAATCAAAAGGGAGGAAGGAAATGCTATAAAATAGGGTAGGTTTGGGGAACACAGGTGAACCAACAGCATAAAATAAAAGGGGGAAGGTGACTAGAACACCTCAAGGACCAGATGGGGCCCCGGAAGCCATCACCAAACAGGACAATCATAGACATTCTTTGTGGGCAAGTTATTCCAACAGCTACCAATGAGCTAGAGAGTTTGCCGGACACAGAACACTGTCCCGGTGTCTTTAGAGAAGAAGTTTATGGTCTCAATCCCAGGGGCAAAAAGGATGGAAGACAGATTCAAAGTCTTTTGAAGCAAAAAAGATGGACAGAAAGTTCCTATCAGTAGCAACTCTCTGTAGAACACAAGCCCTTCAAAACAGCTCATGCAGGTCAATTGTATTTTACAGGTTCAATTGTTCTCTCTCTCTCTCTCTCTCTCTCTCTCTCTCTCTCTCTCTCTCTCTCTCTCTCTCTCCCTCTCGTTCTGAATTGCAAACAAGGAAGGTTCATCCAGCTGCCACAGTATTGAGATCAGAATACAAATACTACTCCCTATGTGGGTTTCCCAGCATGCACAGCCTTCCCCTCCTGACACAGCCACCTGCATGACAAGGAGCATATGCATGCTGCTACTCAGCTCTCTGCTGAAGAGACCCAGTAGAGAGGATCCTTTCAGGCCCCAAAGCATCCCCAGCAGGAGTTAAGCCAAGCATGAGTGTTTACACCCAGGTGGGAGACAACGGAAGGGGCCTCAGTGCCTGAGTGGCTCCCTGTCTTCTCTCATGTGGTGACATCTGTTTTTGCTGTTTCGTGAGCCAGAATGTTCTTCTGCACTGCCCACAGAAGGCTGACTCCCCCTTCCTCTCAGGTCACTTCCTTGGGGAAGCCTGTCCTGGCCTAGATATGCGTGTTGTGTCGTTTCATAGCTCACATAACTATTGCTATTTCAATGTTTCTGGGTTTGAAAGGCCCGAGATCTGTGAGAGCAACAGCAGCTCTCAGTTGTTGGCTGCTAAGTGTTTCCTCTCTGCCTTGTAGGACCGGCTGAGGTGGGGCAGGGGGAGCAGAGGCGCCAGTCATTCAGTTGTGAAATGAACTGTTTTCTCCTTAAACCCACATTCAGAAAGCTCCCCTCAGCATATGGTTCTTGAAGCTAGGACCTTGCTGGGTATGTGTGTGCTGGTAATCAGTGCTAGAAAACTATGCTGGAGGTGCTCGGCTCCCCCACAGGAAAAGAAGACACACATCTGCACTGGCTGCCAGGTTCCCTAAGCTTCAGGGACGTGTGCTGGAACCACTCACGCTCACAAAAAGTAAAGCTGCATGCACGGCCTACTAGGCAAGGCTTGCACACTCCATATGGCTACCACAACACACAGACATGCTGCCCTTCAAGGAAAGACGAACAAAACCAGCCCTATGTTCTTGCTTCACCATAGCAAAAGCTGTGTGCACACAAGCCCGGCTCATCGCTCTTCTCCATTTTGGGATGAAGCCACATAAAGTTGAAAATGAGGCTTCTATTCTAGAGTCTCCATTAACTGCTTTCAAGCTAATACTTGCGCATGGTGGCAACGCGTGCCCTGGATGGAGCCATAGCGAGCACTCGTGATTCCTGATCCGATTGAAGCCCCATTATGCCTCAGCTTTGCGGCAGGCAGATGTCACAAGCTCATTTGCTTTGGAAGATGACACTAATTTGCTCAAAGTGGAAAACCGGCTCCCAAGACTTTCATCGCATTACACAGAGAAAGCAAGGCCAGGATTCAGACAATACCTTATCAAGAGCAAGGATTATTATTCTTTAACCAGAAAAAACCTACAAGGGCTGAATAGCATCTGACATTCACATCAAATGGCCTCACAGGAACCTGGTTGCCCTGTCCTTGACATCAGGACCAGGTATAGACTAGGAAGAAGAACTGCTGTGACAACAGATGCTGACCAGGTTGTTTGGAAGTGGCTGATAGCTTCTGTGTCTCCAGTGTGATTTGCCCTCTATCCCTTCATAAAGGCAAGCTTGTGCTTCCTTCAGGTAAGAGCATGTTTCCTATCTATCTATCTATCTATCTATCTATCTATCTATCTATCTATCATCCATCTGTCTGTCCATCTGTCTATCCGTTCATCCATTCATCCATCTATTCATTCAATTATTTGGTGTGCTTGAGTTTATGTATGGGTGCATATGTGCACTGCATATGTCGGGGAGAATTGGCCCTCATCTCCCCCATGTGGATGGAGCTCAGGGCATTAGGCTTAGTAGCAAGCCTCTTTACCCACTGAGCCATCCTGTGAGCGTGCTTCATGGTGACTCAGTGTTTATTCTCTGTGTTGCAATTCAAACTTTGATAGGATCAAAAGTGGTTTGTTCTCTAGAAAGAACACTTGACTGCGTTTGTGACAAACACGCCCTTTTCTGTTTGTTAAAGTTGTTACGACGTGAACTTGAGTGGGCTGGCTGACTTTGTTGAGAAGTGGATCACAGGTGCTGTGGGGAACCTGGGGAAAGAAGCTGGGTGGGAGCGAGGGCACTGAGGACCTATTACTATCTGTGGACACTGCAGGGGTGCGTGTTTATCCAGTGCATGGACACAATGCCTTCTGGTTGACAGTTGGGGAAAGAGGAGATTAGGGAGGAGCAAAAATTTGGAGGAAGAAGATGGCCTCCTACATTTCCCTATCCAGCAAAACAAAGAACCAGGCCACTGACTAGTGTCAGGCAGCAGACAGCCCAGAACTAAAGCCCAACTCTATAAAGCTAGCCTTGAGTTAAACCCACCACCCACTGGCTGTCTCTGGATTCCCTCCCTGTAGCTGGGTCTGCACCTCCTGTCTCGCCCTCCCTCCACATGCACAAACACTGATCTTAGCAACCATGGTGATTGATGTCAGATCTTGACTACACTGAGCTTTACAGAAGCTGAGGGTAGACATTAAATGATATTACTTGTGTGTTCACATAACATTCAAAGAGGCTGAGAGGATGACTTTGGAAAAAATAAGTAGGATTCCTTTTTTTTTTTAAAAAAGATCTATGTTCCTATTTTTTCTGTTACTATCTTTAGCTGTGTGTGTGTTTGTTTGTCTATGTGTACACTTGAGCACACGCTGAAGTATGCACATGGGCTCTTGTGCACTTGAGTGCAGATGCCCGCAGAGGCCAGAAGAGAGTGTCAGACTGGAGTTCCAAGCAGTCGAACCTTTACCAATGTGAACACTGGGAACCAGGGGCCGTCTGCAAGAGCAGCACTAACTGCTGAGCCATCCCTCCAGTTCCAATGAGCAGGACTCTTAAATAGCAACCGGTATTAGTGCGCTTTAGCCAGGTTCCCATGGTTACGGTGAGAAACGGTAGCAGAAAGTAAATGCTGTGAGTAGAATTCGTACTGGGACAAGCAGAAACATGTTGTTGCGAGAAAGTTCCCTTGGATGAACTACAGTAGACACCACAAGACCTAGGTTGTCATTCTCTAGACATTTTCTTACATCTGCTTTGAGGTCACCAAGGTGCTGTGCCGGTCCCTGCCAGGATGAAGGATACACCATGCAGTTTTCTACACAACCTTCCCCAACTCTTGCCCCACAACTTAGGGCTATAACCTCCTGTTCAATACCAGGTACACTTGCATGAGTGTGCAATACATGTGCGTGCGTGTACACACACACACACGCTGTCTTTCCATTCACTTTTCCTATAAAGAGCAGACCTCGGTACACTTTAGGAACACTTGCTTTTCTAGAAATGTTCTCTTTTGAGTGTTCAGTCCGAATAATGAAGCCGATAGACAGGATGGCAGGCACGCCCATCTACACAGATACAGAAGAGATGGAGACAGGGCGTCTAGGTAGGTGGGTGTAGTCAGACTCTGTCCAGAACCTGGACAAGACACTAAATTTCTCTACCCCTCAGGTTACCTGTCTACAGGGGTAGGGAAGGAAAGTGCCTTCTGAGAGAGCAAGCTGGCTCGGCTATGTGCTTAGAGCTGGGAGTGCCTGCCCATTGGCCTTTCCATGTTGGTGGATGCACTGTTCCACTCGAACTGAAAGCATGATCTTCAGGAAGCCTCCCCCTCCAGGCCGATGCGTCAGCTGTCTGCCTCTGCCTTCTATACTTTTCATATCCTGCTTTTTCTGACAGCTGGACCTCCCCTCAGCTTTTAAAATAATACCAGAAAACTGGTGCCCTTTACAGAGGCGATGACTCCATTTCTTTAACTTTAGTTTATTTAAGACCTAGTAAGAGAAAAGATGAAAATGTAGTTTTGAGACAAAGAATAATTAGACTGGAGTTGTCTAATAGAATTTTCTTCAATACATAGATACAACTAAGCATACACACACATGCGCACAGACACACACAGACACAAACACACACAAACACACACATACACACACACACACAGAGAGAGAGAGAGAGAGAGAGAGAGCGAGAGAGAGAGAGAAAGAGAGAGAGAGAGAGCGAGAGAGAGAAAGAGAGAGAGAGAGAGAGAGAGAGATTTCTCAGCGTTATAAACATTTGCCGTCTGTGCTGTCCTGTATTGTAGACACTTGGTACCAGTGGTTACTGAGTCCTTGGAATGCGGTAGATGGCACTGAGGGCAAGAATATTACATTTCATTTTAAGACTAAACAGCCCCATGTGTTCAGTAGTATGGCCACCATATTGGATGAGCAGGTGCAGAAGTCACTTCCAGGCTCATCCTAGCTCCCTGTCAGTCTGGGGACTCAGAAAGGCTGAGGACAAAGATGTGGGAGTCTTAGCCGGAGACCTAGCTCCGCTGCCTGGAGCGGAGGCCTGGGCAAGTCTCTGTGTCTCTCTTCCCTCCGGTGCTTCACAGGGCTGTGACGAGGACTGAAGGGGCTAACACAAGACTGTGTTCACAAGAGCAGTACCTCTGGGCTTACACTTAGGCAGGGCTATTATCCTTTAAGCCTCTGATCCTGAAAGTAATTTTTAAAATGGTTTCTTGAAAAAAAAAAAAACCCTCACCTCTCCATGTATCTTTTCTCAATTTCCTTCTTACTTTACCTGCCTTTAGGGGATCAGTCGGGATCCTTACCCTTCTCCTGTTTCAGCCACAGGTTGGGGTGTTTCAGGCACCTCTTCGTCCCAGCATTTCTAAAATGTTTCAAGACTGAACCCGACACTGGCTACAATCTAATCATAGACGATGTATTTTCCAAGCCAGCAGAAGTCTGGTTTGGTTTTGTTTAGATAGGGTCTGACTTGCTTACAAGAACTAGGTAATCCTTCTGCCTCAGCCTTCTGCACGCTAGGTTATAGGTGGGAGCCACCATCCCTGACTCTAGTGGTTTTTCATTTCATTTTGTGTGTGCGTGAACGTGTGAGTGCCTGGTGCCTATACATGCACAGGCCAAAGGATTACAGAGGTGTGCTATTATTTCTTATTCCTCTGAGGCAAGGCCTCTCATTGGACAGCAGCTAGCAAGCCCCAGTGATCTTCCTGTCTCTACCCCCACACAGTGATGGGTGACAGGAGCATGTTCAGCTTTTTACACTGGCTCTGGGCACTGGAGCTTGGGTCCTCCTGCAGCAACCACTCTGACCCTCTGAGCCATCTCCCAGTCCTCTGATATATTTCCGTATACATCGTATTCCGCACCCCAATACATCGATAATGTGAGAAGGTGGGAAATGAGAAAACCTCGGGCATCCTAGCGACTGTGCCTTTCAAATTCCATGCTTGTAAAATTGGGGCTAATTAAAGTATCGTGAAAATTAAAACTATAAAGACTGTGAAGAGAGGGGTCGCTAATAATTATCAGATGAGATCATGCATGTGGAAGCATTTCGTAGCCCAAAACTTCATAAGCATGTTAATTTGCATTGTTGATTTTTCTTTTAATGAAAGCTGAGGATGGTGAGACAGGCAGACCAACGTCCTCCTGTTCATCTGTGAAGTGTGCTCCGGCCTGCCGGACATTCACACTTTCCACCTTCCTCCATCTTTTAGAAGCCCTCACACAGTTTGCTTCAGTCAGGGCAGGGCCATTTGCTTTAAGAAGGAGAACAAGCCTGTTGTGAAGGTCCTGTCAATGTTAGGACTGGAAGATAGAGGTTACCCAGAGATACTCCAGATGGGTGAGCTAGAATAACACTGTGAGATGCACCTTGTGAGGGTGATTCTGGGACTACCAAGGATTAGTGTCGAAGAACCCTTAAGACAATAATGGTAATGTGGTATCTGGAAAAGCCTCCAGACGAGTCCTGAAGAAGAGCTACCCTGCCATCCAGAAACAAGGGCCCTTGAGCTCTTGAGACTGCATCTCAAACAAGCATCCTCAAAGTGTCTTTAGAGCACCAGTGCCAGTCTCTCCAGGGGGCTTGTTATAGGTGTAGACCTACTAAGTCTGACTATATAATGGAATAGGTTCTCATGTATTAACACTCATATCATACTAGGAGAGGCCTGGACCGCCAAAGCCTGTACTAGCTCCTTCCCTTGGCCTCTATCTGGTAGCACAGAAGCACGGCAGGCACCTAGCAGTTCTCCACAGGGACTTTTAACTAGAACCCTGTTGAGTCTTTCACATGCCAGGGGATCAGAGAGAGGATGCTGGGTCATAACAGTCCTAGCGTTCAAGGGGCAAAGACCAGAGAAGGGATGAGCTATTAGCAAAGACAACATGGCAGCCAGGTAAAGGGTTTTAATCTTTCAATCACGGTTTAGGATGTTAGGCTATAGCAAGCATCTAGCACTTGTTTGCTGAGTGAATGGATCATAGAGGGAAGACTCCATGCCTTTCAGAAGCCGTAAAACTCCAGTTACTTTGACTGGTTGGATATAGGGCACGTGTGTACTCCCTCTTACCTTAAGGAACTTCCTGAATTATCGGTCCTGTCTTCCCACCTGTGCCTCTATTGTTTGAATCCCACCATCACTAAAAGAACTTAGGTCACTAAGCATGTGTTTCATGCATGCTGGATTCTTACTGTGCATGCATTAACATTTTTATCTACATAAAGATCACAAAAGTGACTCGCATACAACTTTACTATGCTCATTTTACAAACAAGAAAATGGGGGCTCAAAGAGATCAAACAGCTGAACCCAGTTCCCAGGGCAGCGAGACCTATCGAGCTAGGAATAAACTCCAGCAGGCTGGTACCACACTCCACCGTTCATGCTTTAGCTCTCTGGGTTTGAATGGCCATACCGCATACACGTGCCTAAGGTCTACCGTGGCACTAGGACCACAGCTCTGACCATGCTGTGCACTCTGCTCCCCCATCATCTCTAGGTCCCTCTGGTGCATGCTAGGAGAGGCTGGCCAATGTGTCCGTCTTCTCACTTTAGTAGAAATCAGCAGTGCAGGCTATGAATGGACAGCAGGCTGTCCTAGAGACTCCAGAGACTCTTTCTCCACCTCCTGCATCATCCTTTCTAACACCTGGCTGCTCTCCAGTTGCTGTCTGAGATGTGTGGGACAGAGCAGGAACCGTAAGATTTGAGTCAAACAGCATTCATGCCTAAGCCAAAGAGACAAGACTTTTCAGAAGCACCTCGTAGGCATCGCCAAGTGAAAATCTGAAGTTACATCACTCATGGTGAGCAGAAAGGACAGCACCTTCCCACATGCCATATATGGCATGCAACTTTCAACCAGGAACAGCCTTGCTTCCTGTTGGAGGCAACCCTGAGCAGCCCAGAGCAGCACAATGATAGGAAAAAGCTGAGCAGACAACAATAAACCAAGGAATAAACAGTGCCTGGGCTTTTCTTCCAACCAACATATGTGGCCGGGTGGGTTGTAGTGTTTTGTTTGTATTGCTATGCAACAGAGGGGAAGGAAAAACAGGTGATTTCAATGCAGTCGGGACTGTACTGAGGGGTGTTGTGATCGTAGATCCTAAAGTCAGACCTGGCAGACGCAGGGCAGACACCCCCATGAATACAGTAAGGCTGAAGACTGGGCTTTACTTTGGGTTTTAAAGCACTCATAACTCAATGTGAGTCCAGCTGGGCTTCTGTGCCAGTTCTGAGAGATCTGATTGAAGGTTCAGAAAACCAGAGGCACAGCGGAGGGGACTGGCAAGCCAGCTGTCAGGAGAAGGTTCCAAATCCCCCTCGCAGACCACAAATCACACTCTACAGCCTCCGTGACTGTCTTCTGGCCAACTTCTGGCAGGACAGGAAGGACTGTCACGGGTGTAGGGGGGTGGGGATCCTGGACCTCAAAAGGGAAGACATCTATAGGTGCTCGAGGATACTCGCACAGCTGAAGATCACCTTCCAAGGAACGCTCCCCAGTCAGAAACAAAACAAAACAAAACCCATTAGAAGCCAGGGCAGAACTTCTGTTGAACTGGATTCTATATGAATAACTATCTCATGCGATTCCCCAAGCTGCTGGCTCTCTGTTTCAGTTCGTCCCTTCACCTTATCAGGAAAGCTGAGTGTACCTGCTGCTCACCCATGGGCTACCTTCTCTCAGGGAGCCACTGGGTCCTCTTAGCTGTCCGCTGGACTCAGTCTATGAGAGTAAAGTTCAACATCTCAACAATGAATAGGTTCAGCTATGCCAGCTCTCCTGATAAAGTTGACAGTTGATGTCTAAAAGTCAGGACGGCTGTTCACATCCAGGTGTCTAACCCGAGGATTCATTAATTCACGTCATAAAGAGTTACTCAGCACCTCCTAGGTAGGTACCATTCTAGGTGCTAGGGAAATGGCTGTGAAAACAACAGAAAAAATTCCTGCTGTCAGGGAGTAGGCAATTTTAATGTGTGGGGGGAAACAGCCAAGTATGAGTTAAGAGGCTAATGGACAGCTGTCCACCATAGAAGTCACATGCAAACCCACTTAGATACACAGATACTGTTTGCCAACAGTAAGGATACCAGGACAAAGACAGTTATTAGTTAGTGAATGGTTCCTGTGCGCTAGGCAGTTAATAACAAAAATAACAAGTAGCTTCGAGCCCCTACTATGTAGGACTGGCTTGGGATACTTCACACATTTCTTCCAAATCCTCAGCACAACTCTGACCCTCCAATTGTACGGATAGGAAGCTAATCCCAGGGTATAACTAGCTGGCAATGGCACACCTCCTCGTCCAAGCACAATGCTTTAGATCTCTGCACGGAGGCCTCAAGGTTTTGCCACTCAGACGGCTCACAATCCTTTGCTCTGCTCCTTATCTGGTGGCTTCCCTTTGCCCATCCTCCCAGGTTGTTTAGGCTCCTTACTGGTACTGGGATTGCTTCTCTGAACTCTATATTTAGATCTCATATAGAAAAAGCCATTTCCAATCTCAGTGACAGGCACTCAGACGTCACTGGAGTGCTACTTCCTCCCTGTGCTTAGGACCCGGGTGTGAAACTTGTCACCTGGTCACCCTGCCTTACTTTGTTCTTGTTGTTCAGTATGGGCTGTTCTCTTAGACGCAGGAGCAGCTTTGGGAACATCTATCTAGTAGTTGTTTAATAGTAGTTCTGAAACAAGCCTGTGGATGTTAAGTTACCTGGATGCCGTTGACCCAGAAGCCACATTCTGGGGACAGCTGGGTAACTGAACCTCCCACAGGATGAAGATGGAGGACGTAGCATTTGAGTTCTGTCTCTGCCACTCACAGCTGTGGGACCCACTGCAAGGGTCTGATGAGTCTGTGGAAGCTGCACAAAATGCGCGCTAAACCCAGCCCGAGAGACCCCCCTCTCTGACTCACACAAAAGTTTGATGTTGTAAGCAGTGAGAGTGATGGGTGCTACTGCAGCATCACACCCATCACTAACAGCCTTTGAAACTGAGCCAGACTTCTAAACACAATACAGCACCAGGGCACTCGGAAAGACGGTCTTCCTGGACTGCCATGGATACAAATGCCAAGTTGTACAGAGCCTGTGTGTATTTTTAAAATACAGGGATGTCCCCAGGTACCTCCTCCGAACTGTCCACTGCCGACCAATGCTGGTCATGGCCACGTGGTCTCTGAATTGCTTAGAGTTGCTGGAGTTACCCAGGCTTCAGGGTTGGTAGTCACAAGTGGAACCCATCGTTCAATAATTTATTACTTATTGTCCATGCAACCTCCTCAGAGCAGATGGGACACCATCTCTGCCAGCCCAGTAGTTTCAAAGCATCCCAAAGCAGCTCTGCTCCCGCTCTTACCCACTTCCCCTGAAGCAAGACTCGTGTCTTCCCTCAGGGTCTGAGCAGCTACTGGCTGGCATTCTCTTACTGGAAGGCCAATAGGGACTGTGCAGAATGGACCTCTGACAGTTTCCCAGGGCTTGGGAGAGAGTATTCCAGAGATGTTCCACCCCTAACTATGCCCTACTAACACAGGAGACTGGGGCTTGTCTCTATGCATCGCTACTCGGGGAATGCTGCCAGGTCTACGCCACCCTGCAAAGTTGAATGAGATCATTTCAGGAGTACTGATTGTCCGCAGGGACCCTGGGGGATGTTGCTGCCATTCCAAACCCCCTCCATTTTTCAACCCATCATAGAATAGCACCCACCACTGCCCACACAGCAGTACCCTCCCCTAATGACCAAGAAAAGGACGATCCTCCCCCACTCCTTCAATTTTCTCTACTGTCCATTATTTTCGCAACAAATCACTAGAGCCAGGCGGCGTGTCCGCACACTCTTGGGATGGGGCGCCACCCCAGGCAGCCCCACGATAGGGATTTCCCTCCTAGCACCTTGGCTCGGCCGCCTCCGGGCTCCCCAGAGAAAGCAGCGGGAGAAGTGGGTGTGTGTGTACAGCAGGATGCAGGGAGCACGGGCCGCCAGGCCCCCAGCCCTCAGGATGTGGGAGCCGGCTAGGTTCCTGCACCTGGCGCCACCCGCCAGGCGATGCCGCCGAAGATGATGGCTCCTTTCAGGAGGAGCATCGCACCGTATCTCCTCACCACCTCTGGTAGCTCAAGCTTCTCTGTGTCCTCTCCACCTCCATCTGTCCCCTCCCTCTTTGTCTCCTTAGCGCCTCTGAACATCCTGCCCTCTTCCACGGCCCAACTCTATTGCGGTCACCTCCCCGGGGACCCTGGCCCCCTAACCAGCCCGCCGGTTCGGGTCTCACCCAGAACAGCAGGTTGAAGCCGAGCAGCAAATACTTGATGCACCGCAGGCCCCCGCGAAAACGCCCCATGCTGCGACCCCGGCGGCGGGCTCCCGATTCCCCAGGCCCGCGCCGAGCCCCGGGAGCGGCGGGCGCCGGCGGGAGGGGCGGGGCGGGTTGAGAGGGGCGTGACCTGTAGGCGTGGTCTGCGGGCGGGATCTGGACGCGAGCGGCCAGCTGGCTGTGGCTGGGGCTCCCTGGGGTGGAAATCCCGGTCCCACGCACCCGCTCCGACCCTTGGAGGTAGCACCGCCTTCGTCCACGCCGGTGGGCTTGGACTCCTGTAGCTATCCAAGCATTTGTGCTCCCACCCGAGACGCGGGGTCCATTTAATCAGTGTTGGGTGCCCAGACTCCCTTGAGGCCCTCGATGATGGTTGAAGTTATCCTGGGTGTCTATGGAAACCTAGGAAGGTGACTTCAGATAGTAGAGATAAGTAGGACCGGTGAAGCAGGTAGAGACTCGAGACTCGGTGGTGAGGCGCCAGGCAGAGGGTCCAGGGCTGCAGTTAAGCAGAGTCCTGCAAGCGCCCAGGCCGCTGGCGGGCGGAGGCCGCTGCTGGGGAGTCCCTCCTGCCGTTGCGTTCCTAGAGGATTGTTACCTTAATAGGCAAGAACTGGGAGTAGGCGCGCCAGGCGGTGGCCCTGAGCCCTGACACGGCTTCCCATCCTGCCCAGTCCAGCCCACCAGGTCAGGGAAAGGGTGTCAAATCTCTCACTCATATCCTGCTAGATTTGACAAACTGGGGGCCTTGAAAGAAGTCCAAATTCTCAGGAACTAGACTGAGATGTGTAGATCGGGGAAAGGGGGCGAGTTCTGTTTTGCTTTGTTTTTATTAAGCTAGGCGACTGGTGAAGAATCGGGCACCCACTTCAGTTGACTAAGTGTCTACAATATGTAGTGTCAGACGGCACGGGGGAGACAGGAAAGTGTAAAATCAGGGAGCTTGTGCATTAATTTAGCAACACTCTAAGTGCCAATTATAGGCCAGGCATAGTAGCAAGCCCTAGGCACAGTGAGAACGAGGCTTGCTATCACATTTTTACTGGAGGGCACAGATCCCTAAGGAAATATTGGGTTGAGGTGAGCTGGGTGTTCTAGGTGCTGGGCAGGAGCCTGGCCTCTGCCTTGACTAAGGAAGGCTTTTCAAGAAGAGTGGACCTCATCCTGGTTTGTACCATAGGTGCCAGTAGAGAGAGCAGGGAGTTGGTGAGGGGGTCAGGGGAGGAAGGTGAAGGGAGAGGAGAGGAGGTGCAGCATAGCCTGGGAGTAGGAGTCAGGGAGATGGCCAAGGTAAGGGGAGTCAGGGGCATCAGAACAAATCTCAGAGGGCAGGTACCTGACTAATGTGCCACACTACCCCACTATCCTGGGGCCTCTTTTTCCCATCTCAGTATGGCGATTGTAGTACCTGCTTCAAAATAGTCATGGAGATTAAGGAGTTAATATATGTAAAGCGACCAGGTCAGTGAGGGACATGAAGCATGTGGCATTATCAACCACCATTCATTCAATATTTACCATGTTACCATCAGGCATCTCTCTGTCTTTGAAAAGCTAGTGAATTTTACTTATGAAAATGAGAAGGAAAATGAAAGTGCTGCTTCTGGTAGTAGCAGTGAGGTGAGACAAAGAGGGAAGTCATTAGGTATGCAGAGGCGAAGCCCTGGTTTCAGTTACACTTGCTGCTCTCCATCACCTCTGTTTTGCTTTGAAAGAGGAACTAAATGAGTGGTCTCTACTATCCAGCAGGCATTCAGTAAATCAACTGAGGGAACAGTGATATTATATTGTTGTGTTATATTGTTGAATTTTATGTCTGTAATACTTACAGATTATATATTCCGTAGTCTCTGGGAACAGAACTTCTATTATGATATATCATAAATCCATTGTTCTTCCACCCTGTAAACCTTTGTACATTTACTAGAAATGTTTCATTGCATGCCTAATGTGACACTTTTAGATCTGCAGTAATACTCAACCCATATCTTAGTAACTTTTTCTGTTTCTGTGATACATTAGCAAAGGAGGAACCAACTCACAGTACAAGTATACAGCCCATCACCTCAGCAGGAACTTGAGGCAAGCTGGCCACACTGTATTCACTGCCAAGAACCAGAGAGTTATGAATGCTTGGGTTCAGAGCAGGATTTCACCCTAGGGAATGTGCCACCCACAGTGGGCAGGTCTCACCCCAATTAACCTAACCAAGTTACTCCCTCACTTGCATGACTAGAGCCTTGTCTCCCAGTTGATTCTAGATCTCATCAAAGTTTTGATTGAAATTAATCATAAAAGCTCCTCTTCACAAAGTTAGATCTTAGGCTGCTTGGTGGGAATAGCTTAAGATAAGGGTGAGTCACTACTTCCCACCTTAAGGCAATCCTTTCCTGACAGCATTTTCAACAAATGGTGCTGGTTCAACTGGAGGTCAGCAAGTAGAAGAATGCAAATTGATCCATTTTTATCACCCTGTTCAAAGCTTAAGTCCAAGTTGATCAAGGAACTCCACATCAAACCAGATACCCTCAAACTAATAGAAGAAAAAGTGGGCAAGAGTCTCGAACACATGGGCTCTCGGGAAAATTTCCAGAAAAAAAAAAAACACTAATGGCTTATGCTCTAAGATCAAGAATCAACAAATGGGACCTCATAAAACTACAAAGGTTCTGTAAGGCAAAGGACACTGTCATTAGGACAAAAAGGCAACCAACAGATTGGGAAAAGATCTTAACCAGTCCTGCATCTGATATAGGGCTAATATCCAATATATACAAAGAACTCAAGAAGTTAGACTCCAGAGAGCCAAATAACCCTATTAAAATATGGGGTACAGAGCTAAACAAAACATTCTCAGCTGAGGAATATCGAATGGCTGAGAAGCACCTAAAGAAATGTTCAACATCCTTAGTCATCAGGGAAATGTAAATCAAAAGAACCCTGAGATTCCACTTCATACCAGTCAGAAAGGATAAGATAAAAAAAAAAAAATCAGGCAACAGCAGAGGCTGGCGAGGATGTGGAGAAAGAGGAACACTCTTCCATTGTTGGTAGGATTGCAAACTGGTACAACCACTCTGGAAATCAGTCTGGAGGTTCCTCAGAAAATTAGACATTGCACTACCTGAGGACCCAGCTCTACCTCTCCTGGGCATATACCCAAAAGATGCTCCAACATATAACAGAGACACATGCTCCACTGCACGGAGCCATATTGGATTTGGGCCTAGCCGCTTTTTGACTGCTTGGCTCAAAGTGGCTAGGTGACTCTGGGCTGTTTTGCCACAGAGACTCACCCCTAAGATGACTGCCATAAGTCTTAAGATTGTTGGACAAAGCCTCTCCCATGAATTTACGGCACAGGAAGATAACATTCAAGGGATGCCTCAGCTCGAGCAGATACCAGTTATCTCCTCAGTCTACACCCGGTGTCTCCACCACCTGACCTCATCGCCTGACTTCTTTGCCTCCAGCTATCACTGCCTATACCCTCATCTCCCCCTCCTTCATATTTCACAAAGGTCACTCCCCCTACCTGAAAGCCTTAAAAGCTGTAACGCTCATCCCAATAAACGAGACCTTGACAACAGAATCTTGCTTGGTCTCCTTCTTCTCTCGCCCCCCATTTAGGCCCAAGGGTAGTGCCCCTTCGGGACCCTGAATAACTGGGTCCCCGCTGGCGGGGACACTCCACTATGTTCATAGCAGCCTTATTTATAATAGCCAGAGCTGGAAAGAACCCAGATGCCCTTCAACAGAGGAATGGATTCAGAAAATGTGGTACATCTACACAATGGAGTACTACTCAGCTATCAAAAACAATGACTTTATGAAATTCATAGGCAAATGGATTGAATTAGAAAATATCATCCTGAATGAGGTAACCCAATCACAGAAAAACACACATGAGTATGCACTCACTGATAAGTGGATATTAGCCCAAAAGCTTGAATTACCCAAGATGCAATCCACAGACCACAGGGAACTCAAGAAAAAGGATGACCAAAATGCGGCTGCTTCCACTCCTTCTTAAAGGGGGGGAACAAAAATATTCATAGGAGGGGATATGAAGGGAAAGTTTAGAGCAGAGACTGAAGGAATGGCCATTCATAGCCTGCCCCACATGTGGCCCATATATAAACAGCCACCAAGACTAGATCAGATGGATGAAACTAAGCAGTGCATGCTGACAGGAACTGGACATAGATCTTTCCTGAGAGACACCACCAGAGCGTTTCAAATACAGAGGCAAACCTAGTAGCAAACCACTGAACTGAGAACAGGACCCCCATTGGAGGAATTAGAGACAGGATTGAAAGAGCTGAAGGGGCTTGCAGCCCCATAAAAACAACAATGCCAACCAACCAGAGCTTCCAGGGACTAAAACCACTACCAAAAGACTACACATGGAATGACCCATGGCTTCAACTTCATATGTAGCAGAGGATGGCCTTGTTGGGCACCAGTGGAAGGGGAAGCCCTTGGTCCTGCCAAGGTTGGACCCCTAGTGCAGGGGAATGTCGGGAGGGAAGTGATAAAGGGGGTGGATTGGGGGGCACCCTTATGGGGGAGGGGGAGTGTATGGGGGCTTATGACAGAAAACTGGGAAAGGGCATAACATTTGAAATGTAAATAAAGAAATATATGCAATAAAAAAAGAACCTAAAAAAAGAAAGAAAGAAAGCTTTAGAAAGAAAGAAAGAAACAAAGGAAGGAAGAAAGAAAAGGAAGGAAGAAAGAAAAGGCAATCCTTTTCCCTTGTAGTTCAGAAAACAAAAGACAGGTGTTGAAGCTAATGGGAGGGAGTGGTAGCTCCTGGAAATCCTGGTCTCTCTTCTCACTGTTGTTGGATCTTTTACTTGAGTTGTATCCTTGTTGACACCAGCCTGGGGACAGACCCAACACTGGGGACAACAAGCAGAATGTTGAAAAGCTCTATAGACTATAGATGGCATTACTACAATTCCAAAACCACTTTTGACTAGTTTTTAGACAACTCCTTCTCTGTCCCTCTGTCCCTCTGTCTGTCTGTGTGTGTGTGCGTGCATGCGTGCATGCATGCATGCATGTGTGTGTGTGTGTGTGTGTGTGTGTGTTTGTGCGCACGTGCGCATGCACAGGTTGCCTCAGAGGCTGGAGAGACTGTCAGATCCCCGAAAGCTGGAGTTACAGATGGTCGGAAGTCATCTGACATGACAGTAGGAAGAGTCCACGTCCAGCGGAAGTGCAGGAAGCACTCTAACCACTAGCCACTTCTCCAGCTATACTTTAGCTTTTAATATGTGTGTGTATCATGTGTCATTGTAGCCTAGAGCATCCTAGCTAATGACACATTTTAAGATCTATTATTATATTCAAGTGAAGGATACATTAAATGTCACAACCAAGACATTAGCCTTTAAACTAATTGCCAGTGCTATTGTGCTATAATGCTATGTGTGCAGAAAATGATTATGGAAAATATTTCCTCTTGCCAATCCCCCGCAACATTTTATTATGAGTATTTTCAGATATACAACAAAGTCAAAATATCAGGCAGCAAATGCTATATTATCATCACATAGATTCCCCAGTAAACATCCCGTTTTCCTTACTTATCCGTACTTCTTACTTAGCTGTCTGATTGCTTTTCTTGTTGTTGTTGTGTTTTTCAAGACATGGTTTCTCCGTGTAGCCCTGGCTGCCTAGTAACTCACGCTGTAGACCAGGCTGGCCTTGAACTCACAGAGATCTGCCTGCCTTTGCCTCCTGAGTGCTGGGGTTGAAGGTGTGTGCTGCTACTATGTGGTTAGCTGTCCTGCTTGTAAACCCCTTATTCATTTTGCATTACAAGTGTTTCACTCTCATCTCTGTAGCATAGGAGACATTAAAGTCCAAATGTTTGCTTATGGTTTTTTTTTTTTATTCCCTGTTAAAATAAATCCCCAAAAATGTGTAAATTTTAGGTCTGCCGTTTGATAGCGTTTGGGAAATAGCCAAACCCTGTTGAGGTAAGAAGTGTCATCACAGGCACAGAAGGAAGTTCCTGTACTTGGTTGTAGGTAGTGTGGCGCCACACCAGAAGGCAATCTTGCTCTCACATAATTGCTATTGTACGCCATTTATTGATATTGATAATTGATATTGCACGGCATAATTGCTATTGTATGGCATTTATCCTCATACATTCAAATGGATATGTAAAATTATTTCTTGTAAGTTTGGGTTTTTTTTTAACAGATGTCATTTTTGGTGTGTCTCAAATATTAAATGTCTTAAAGAGAATCGTTACAATGCTCACTTTAATACCTGCAGTAGAAACGGCTTGCCAGTGTGATCCGCCACCCACTGTCATCTTTTGGAAAGCACATGAACAAAGCTCTTCTCGAACAGGTGGGATTGTACAGCTTTCCTTTCCTTCTTAAACACATATTTTCAGGTAAATCTAAAAGAAAGCGTTTTTATGCTTCAAAGATTTTTTTCTCTCGACTTTCTTTTTATACTTTTCTGGACAAAAATGACAACATAGTGGTCAGAATGAATTACTTCTTCCTCTTGAGATCTGTAAGACTCGGAGTGTTAATTAGCTTCTTAGGGACTGAGATATCCTCAAAATTATTTTTAGAGCACCATTGACTAAAATAGCAAGTAGTTTTAAATGAAAGATCACTAAACATCAAGATAAGATGCTACTGACAATTTCTCTCTTTTGACACAAGTTTATTTTTGTTGATTTAATAACAGGGTTCAACATGGCGTCTTCACACATTTTGTGTTGATGTAATTTGTTCTTACTCTTTCCCTCCTCCGTTGTCCTCTCTCTGCCCCTCCCCCTTCCAAATGGCTTCCTTTCTTTTTCCTCTAAGTCTTACTTTCTGCTTTCTTATTAATATATTGCATCACCTACTTCTCATGTCCCCTACATTATTTGTTCTCCTCTTATGAGCCCTTTGCTAGTTTGATGACCTACATTCACATATGAATACACACACACACACACACACACACACACACATGTATGCACTCGTATATGCCTACATTTACTCTTAAATCTAGGCTCTACATATGAGGGAAAACATGGCATTTATCTCTTTGAATCTGGTTTATTTCATTTAGCACGTTTTCCAGATACATCTACTTTTCTGCAAATGTCATGATTTCATCTTTTTCCTATGGCTGCAAAATTTCATATGATTTATGTGCACATGAAGCCCATTTTTTTATCCATTCATATGTTGGTAGACATCTGGGCTGCTCCCATTTCTTGGCTGTTGGAAATAGTGCAGCATTAAACATGAACATGCGAGTATCTCTGCAGTAGGTTGATCTGCCTGGTTCATAAGAGCGGTGCAAAAACGCTCCCTTCCCCCACATCCTCACCAGCATTTGTTGTCATGTGTTTCCTTGGTGATAGCCACTCTGATTAGGGTTGAGATGGAATCTTAAAGACACTTTAATTTCTATTTCCCTGTTGGCTAAGGATGTTAAACACTTTTTCCATTATTTATTGTAGTATTCTAAGTGTTTATCGGCCATTTCTAGTTCTTGCTTTTTAAACAGTCTAATCAGTTCATTGGCTCACTCACTAATGAAATCATTTAGGGTTTCTTTTGTTTAATTTTTTGAGTTCTTTTGAGTATTCTAGCTATAAGCCTTCTGGTGTACAGAGATAAATATTTTTCCTACTCTAAAGGCTCCTTGTTCATTCTGGTGACCACTTTCTTTGCCGTGCAGAATCTTTTTAGTTGTGTTTAATCCCATTTGTCAAATAGAATTATGAAAATTCTTCCCTTGATGGGAATGGTAGGGTTAGTGTTTTCTTTTATTAGTTTATGCATTTGTGAATATAAGCTATATATTGCTAGTCACACAACACGGAGTTTAGCATAAATCCTCTTAATATTTTGGTAGTGTTTTTGTTTGTTTGTTTGTTTGTTGGACAAGGTCTTATTACATGACCCAGGTTGGTCATGAACTTGTGATCTTCTGCATCACTCTGGGCTTCTTTAAACTCCTGAATTAAATGCCTCACTTACAGATTTATCTATTTTTTAAAAACATTTATTCTTATATTGTTTATATATTATTATATTTTGTTCCCCCTCCCCTCCTCCCTCCTCCTCCTCCTCCTCCTCCTCCTCCTCCTCCTCCTCCTCCTCCTCCTCCTCCTCCTCCTCCTCCTCCTTCCTTCCTCCTTCCTTCCTTCTTCTTCTTCTTCTTCTTCTTCTTCTTCTTCTTCTTCTTCTTCTTCTTCTTCTTCTTCTTCTTCTTCTTCAGTCTCCCTCTGTGGCCCTGACTGACAAGGTGGAACTTGCTCTGTAGGTCAAGCTGGTCTTAAACTCACAGGTGCCTGCTTCTCTCTCCTAAGTGTTGGGATAAAAGGTGTACGCCACCTTGATCATCAGAAGGTATTTTTAATTATTAATCCACTTGGCCGTCTTTCTTCAATCTCATTGAAAGCATAGGGTTATCACCCTCTTAAATGTACAGGAATGTTTATTATTAACATTGCAGTTATTTTTCTCTCAGCATCTACAGTGCTTTGCAAGTTGGTGGTCTAGAGACTTTTACTCCCATGGGAAACATACCACAATCAGGTTCAGGAGGGGCAAGTGATAAATCCTTGAAGCAGACAGGTCCTCAGAGGCACGGTGTCAATTGTGTAGGAAGAAATACAGCTGGGAATGGAGTTTAGAACAGTGTCCTGAGTGGGTGGAAGAGACACTTCTAGTAAGATTTACCACTATACCAGATGCCTGAGGTAAGCTACTAGTAGAATGGTTTGTTTTGTCTAACAGTGTTGATGCTTTCTTGACCAATGGGTCCCATTGGTAAAGCACATCTTAGTGAAAGCCTGTGATGGAGCAAGATTATCCGCTTCACTCAAGGAGAAGATGGGAAGGGAAGAGATAGGGGTCTCATTATCCCTTTCCAGGAAGATCTGAAGACCCCTCAGTAAGTTCCACCTCGCAGTAGGACTGAGCATGAGAAAAAGTTTTTCCGAGTGAATCTTGAGGGAGGGGATGAGGTGGTTACTTGTCAACTTGATAGGACCTGGATTCACCTAAGAGGCAATTGCTGCGAGGGCTTATCTAGGCTCTGCACATGTCTTCGTGGGATTGTGGGTAATTGATGGAGGAAGACCCATCTTAACCTTGGCCAGGAACAGTCCCTGTGCAGGGAGGGTCCTGGAATGTACAGGTTGGAGACAGTGAACTGCGGAGTGGCAGTCATCACTCTTGGCTTTCTGATTGTGGATGTGACCTGAGCTACCCCAGGCTCATTCGTTCGGAGTCATGATGAACTGCACTCCTGAACTGTGAGCCAAGACCAACCCCTTCTCCTTTCAGCCGTGTTCCTCATGTGTTGTAGTTGGGTGAAGGAAAAGAAACCAAGACAGGAAGCATCCATACAAGCCACAGCAAACACTTAAAGAAGCATGGGGAGAGATGACAAAAGGTCAGAGGAGACTCAGAAGAAAGCTGGAGGATAATGATTTTGTTCACTGTGTAAATTTTACCCTTGTTATTCGATGCTGATTTCTCCGCCCTCAGATCTTATTTCAATCCAGACTTGGCCTTGTAATGCTTATACCGAGAATCTCCTGTCTCAAGTTCGTGTAAACAGTTCTTACTATTTATTCTCTACCTTGTCAATAAATGCTGATCACCCAACAGCTGGGAAGAATAGAGACTAGGGTGGGATGTCCACCAACCAGAAGGAGAGAGGAAGAGAGGGAGATTCAAATCACCAAGGAGGATGGAGGATTTGGAGCCATAAGGAAGGAGTCTGACGAGAGCGCATGGAAACACACCCGAAGCCCAAAGAGCCAGATCAATAATAATAATATGCAAGTGTCATGGGATGGGGCTGAGAGGTAGCCAGATTAGCATAGGAGGCTAAGGTTGATCATTTAACTGCTCAGCTATTGAGGTACAATTTTAAATAAAGATTGATTTATCTGTATAATTATTGGGGACTAACACAAGGTAAAGATATACAGCTATCGATTAATTTACTGTTACATAATATTAAGAATAATTTATTTATAGAAAGCCATGCCCCAGAGGCAGAGGCAGGAGAATTTCTGGAAGGAGGGAGCTTACAGTGCATAATGGCTCAGCAATAGCCAGTAAGTAGCAGTTCTAGTGACCTGGTTCCTCAGGCACTACTGCCTGGCTTAGGGCTTTTTAGAAGGGTTGGTGAAGGCCCAGCGGATGGCAGGAAGTCACGGTGATTACACGGTCAAGAAAGTTGGCTGGGAGAGTGGTGGGGGGAGAGGGAGAGCCTACTTAGCCCCTTCTTCATGAGTAAGGTAAAGATGTGCCTCCAGTCCCTGGGAAAAAAAGACAATGTCTTGGAGAACAAGACAGGAGTTGAGACAAGACTCTGCTAGCTCATCAGAAGCAGAAGGAAACAGGCACAGGTGGACGGTGGGGTTTCCTATCTGTAACCCCTGAACCCTAGTCATCTGCTTTTGTCACTTGTGGAGTTTTCTGTCTGTAGTTTTGGTGCCTTGTGCCCTGTGTATTGTGTGATTTATTATTTATTTTAAATTTCTGTTACACTCGTCTGTCTGTTTAATGTGAGTTTGTATCTGTGTGGGCACATCACCATACACATGTGGTGGCCAGGGGGACAGCTTGTGAGAGTAGCTGCTCTTCTCCACCACATGGGTCCTTGGGGTTAGAACCCAGATTGTCAAGCTTGGCACCATCTGTACTGGCCCCACTGTGTGCTTTAAAACATTAACTAAAAAGCAAAGTAGTATTGCTCATTTTCCTTGTAAGTTGTGAGACAGTTCTAGTTCTCAGCTGGAGATTTGTTCCCCCAAGGGGATGTCCTTGGCCTTCTGCAGATCGTCTCAAGGCAGTGGCCCTTTGCTAATTCGGACAGCAGAGTCACTAGCCTGTGGTTGTGTTCTCTGGGAAGATTCCTTCACACCCACACCAAATCAAAACACAGGTGTTTCCTTGCCCTTTTTTGCACAGTGAGTTTATTTCGAATCCTGAGAGCGTAGCTCCGGGGATGGGGCAGGTTTGGGTGGGGCATCCTAACAGAATATTTTAGTCTAGGGTTTCAGGCTTAACGTCACAAACCCCAAGCCATGGAAACTGTTAACAGAAACTCTGGGCAGAGAGGTGGCTTTGCCACCTGCTGACTTCCCAAGGTTCTTGTTTTCACTTTGTTTTGACCTTCTCTACTTTTTGTGATAGCTCAGCAGTGTGTGTGTGAGTGTGTATCTGTGTGTGTGTGTGTGTGTGTGAGTGTGTATGTGTGTGTCTGTGTGTGTGTCTGTGTGTGTGTGTGAGTGTGTGTGTCT